>NW_026576178.1:0-164684 GCF_028641065.1 Leucoraja erinaceus | reverse complement strand
TGGAATTTAAATTTGCTTGAATCTCTTGAAGCCTTTTCTCCATTGCGTTCCGAATTTTACTTCGGAGTCACGTGAGTGACTACGTGAAGAACCCGCTCAGTGCGCAGGCGCGGCATTACGCCAGCAGTGCAACAGCGGTGGCAGCTGGAGTCAGGCTCTCCAGCTGCGCTTTAAAACGGACCGTCAGGTAAGTAGACGGTGCGTTGGGATAACGGAGGAGAGTCGCGTTTAGTGTTTTGCAGGTTTGCAAGAATGTCTCAACGCAGAAAGCTCTCGAACAGAACTGCCCGCGCTTTAACTCCACCAGAGGAGCGTTCAATTCCTGCGGGGCAGCAACTGGCGGCAGCGTCGCACTCTCAGAGCGGTTCGCTATCCCCGAGACCGAGCCTGACCCAGTCACGCCAGAGCCTGCATGGCGGACTGGGAAAGCGGCCAGGAAGACCAATCGGCCGGTCGAATCCGATTCGTCGGAGGGGGGACATGTCTCCCCCAAAGCGGAGGAGAGACAGCCGCCTGAGCTGCATTCAGCAGCTCCTGGAGGAGATGGTCCACCGGGAACAGCAGCGCTCCCGGGGAGACAGGACAGGTACCTCCTCCATAGTGTCGTGTCAGGCACTGCCCTTTGCTCCCTCATACCAGGAGGCTAGCATTGGTGACCAGGGCAGGGCTGGTCTGGAACAGGGGCAGGCGGACGAAATCGGGAGTATGCATGGGGTGCAGGAACAGGAACAGCTGTTGGGTGTGGTGGACCGCTTCGTAGCAACCCCACGGGCTGGAGCACCGCTGGAGCCAAAAATGGCAGCCAGTATTAACCACCTATCCAATAAGCCTCTACTGGAAAAGGTGCTCGCCAAGGTGCTGGAAGAACATACAGCACCAGAGAACTGTGAGGCCCTTAAGGTAAAAAGCCTCAACAGCCAAATCTGGGGAAATGTGTTCGGGCACAAGAACTAAAGCTACAGCGGATCCTAAGGCTCCTGACGTCAGCTATCACAGCCTTTGCTCGTTCTGTGGAGACAACGGAGATGAGTACACACCAGCAGGATGTGCTGGCATTAATGTGTACCACACAATTCGAACTGAACAATCTCCGGAGGGAAAATATAAGACCTGCCCTCAATCCCAAATTTGCTGGCTTGTGCAAAGCCCCAGCTGCGGAGGCTGACTCATTGCTGTTTGGGAAAGATCTGAACAAAAAACTGAAGGACATGGAAGAGGCATCCAAAAGCTTCGGCCTCATGAGGGCAGGCCCCGGGACGAGCAAACCACGACCTTCGATACCCAAGCGGCAGCACCCCACGGCATCCACCAGTCGACGTCTGGAATATGGGACTGGTGAACGCTTGGGGCCGCATTATCCCCAAAGATCTTTTTTAGATCAGGGCCCGCCGCAGACCCCCTGGAAAATGCGCCTCCCCCCAACATCGCCAGCACGTCGTCAGAACAAAGCACTCAGAAAACAGAAAAGACAAAACCGCCAATAACCATGGAGGTAGGTGGGTCTGGTTCCTACCAGCATATAGAGAATAAGGGTGCTTTACTAACAGGGGGGAGATTACACTTGTTTAAGAAAGCATGGGGGATGATCACCAGTGACAAGTATATACTCAACAGCATTAGAGGATATAAAATTCAGTTTATATCAGAAACAACACCGCCAGTTCAACATTGGCCCGAAAGGGTATTTTCTCCCTCCAAAAAAGAGCAACGGGAGGGACAAGCTGAACTGGTGAGACTTATAAATAAGGGGGTCATAGAAAAGACCAAACATGAACCCTTGGAATTTGTATCCAATATATTTACCAAAACCAAAAAAGATGGTGGATGTCGCATCATCATTGACTTAACATCCCTAAACAAGTTTGTTAAGTATATACATTTCAAAATGGAAACATTTGTGACTGCTAGACAACTGATTTCCAAAGGATACTACATGGCAAGCATTGACCTCAAGGATGCTTACTATCTAGTACCCATACATAAGGATCATAGCAGATACCTAAAATTTATCTGGATGGGGCAGCTGTGGCAGTACAAAGCATTGCCTAATGGGCTCACGTCAGCCCCAAGATTGTTCACAAAAATATTAAAGCCAGCCATGGCAATATTAAGGAAACAAAAACATATAGTCATGGCATATTTGGATGATATCCTCATAGTAGGGAAAACTATGGAATTAGCTGTGGCAGCAGTCTCAGCTACAAAACAGCTCCTTGAAACTCTGGGATTCGTCCTACATCCAGATAAATCCAAGTTAAATCCATCCTCTATTATGGACTACCTGGGGTTCACAATTAACTCAGTCCAAATGACTATTACCCTGCCAAGGGAGAAGATGATTGCATTAGCACAATTATGCAATAATTTAATAGTCAACAAAAGACCAACTATTCGACAAGTAGCAACAGTAATTGGTAAAATGGTAGCAGCATTTCCGGCTACACAATTTGGACCTTTGCATTATCAAAATTTACAAAGAGCAAAGGTGCAGGCACTAAAACAACATAAAGGTCACTATGATCGGGTCATGATGTTACCCACGGAAGCAATATCAGAGCTACAGTGATGGACACAAAATATTTGGCATAGTTTTAGTCCTATTATCATTACTAATCCTACTTTAGTTCTTCAAACAGATGCCAGTGCTCAAGGCTGGGGAGCAACTAACTCCATATCCAGCACAGGTGGTAGATGGACTAACTCAGAATCATCATTACTATCTACACTGCGCATTAACTATTTAGAAATGTTGGGCGCCTTTTATGGTTTAAAAGCATATGCATCAAATATGCAGCACTTGCATGTTCGATTACAAATAGATAATACTACGGTGGTGGCTTATATTAACCATATGGGCGGCATAAAATCTTTATCGTGCGACAAATTGGTCAATATGATTTGGCAATGGTGTGTCGGAAGACATATTTGGCTTTCAGCTACCTATCTACCAGGTAAGCTAAACACAGTGGCAGACACCAGGTCACGCAAATTCAATGACAACATCGAATGGATGTTAAATCCTAAAGCATTTGATAAAATTGTCAAGCAATATGGAATGCCAGATATCGATTTATTTGCATCAAGACTAAATCACCAGTTAACTATGTATGTCGCTTGGGAACCAGATCCAGAGGCAGCAGCGGTAGATGCCTTCATGCTGGATTGGGGAAAGTTCTTTTTCTATGCCTTTCCTCCCTTCTGCCTCATCAGTCGGGTACTTCGCAAAATCCAGATGGACTCGGCTTCTGGTATTTTGGTGGTACCCGACTGGCCTACACAGCCATGGTTCCCAGTACTACATGACATGGTGGTGGAATCACCAATGGTGTTTCCCAGTCATCCAGGACTATTGATTCACCCAGTGTCAGGCATAAGCCACCCATGCCATCAAGACATTAAACTCCTGGGTTGCAGATTCTGAACAGACCCTACCTGGACCTGGGATTATCCGAACAAACCATCACCACCATGTCAGCATCCCTGCGAACATCTACCAAGAGGCAGTACTTAACCAGCATCAAAAAATGGGAGAAGTACTGCCAGGAAACAGGGACATCATATGAAGGGATCAGCTACAGTGCCATTAATACGGCACGCAGTGCTCTTTCCGCGTACCTCAAACCAGCAGGACATCAGGCCATGGGATCCCATCCACTCGTGGTTAAACTGATGAGGGGCATTTACAACATCAAGCCCCCTAAACCCAGGTATACCCATATTTGGGACATCAGTGTCATCCTGACATACCTCTGGGAATGGCCACCAGCTAGATCCCTCAGCCTCGAGCAATCAACACTGAAGACGGTCATGCTGATGGCACTGGTATCTGCTCAGAGGGTCCAGTCGCTACACAAATTGAGACTGGACAACATGAAAACAACTCCAGACCAGATAACATTCATTCTACAAGGTCTGGTAAAACAAAGCAGGCCAGGAACATCCAATTTACTAGTGGTATTCCGGGCCTACCCACCAAAGGCACGGTTGTATGTGGTGACCCACCTAATACAGTATATCGACACAACCCACAACATCAGAGGGAGTGAACAAGCGTTATGGGTCAGCCACAAAAAACCTCATGGCCGGGTAACAAGTCAAACCATCTCAAGATGGCTAAAACAGGTATTGGAAGCTACTGGGATAGATATTAACACCTTTAAATCTCATTCCACTAGGGCAGCCTCCACATCAACGGCAGCTAGGATGGATGTGCCTATTGACCTCATCCTGAGTACAGCAGGATGGTCGAGGGAGTCCACATTCCGAACATTCTACAATAAGCCATTGATGAAGCCTGATTTGTTTGCAGCAAAGATATTAGAAGCTGCAAATATTTAATTTAAGCCCGGGGGAGCAATTTTATTTTTGTTATTGTTAATAAATACCTTTTTTGTTTTTCTTGAAAAACAGATTCATTGGTTAATTACGATAACACTTCCTTCCTCAAGAGCTTTCGGCAGTGAGTGAGTAAAACTGTTACACGGTTTGAAATCACAGAGCTTTGAAATCTTCACGTAGTCACTCACGTGACTACGAAGTAAAATAGTAAGATTAAACGAGAACTTACCAGTTTGAAGTTTGATCTGTATTTTATGAGGAGTTAAGATGAGGGATTACGTGCCCTCCGCTCCCACCCTCATTATATGGATTAAACTGATAAATTGATGTCTCTTTTTCTTTACTATGTTACTTCAAATACTTGTGTCTATCTGTGATTCCACACCGCTGCTTGGAAGTATGCCGCGCTTGCGCACTGAGCGGGTTCTTCACGTAATCCCTCATCGTAACTCCTCATAAAATACAGATCAAACTTCAAACTGGTAAGTTCTCATTTAATCTTACTATTTTCATCTCTTCTTCCCGGATATCTGCGAGTACACGCCGCTCTTTCTCAGTGAAAATCTGGTGTAATTCAGCAAACTGGGATGTGATCAGTGACTGAAGGTTGTGCGACTCTTCCTGTGAAATGAAAGGTGAAGTTCAATATATAATGTCATTGTATTGTGTTTCCTAATGATATGCAAGGAGGTAGTTGGCCAATCAACCTTGTGCCATGGAGCACAGAAATAAGTAATTTGGCCCAACATGTCCAATGAGTTCCATATATTAATTACCCTCTGACAAAATATGTTTCGTTTTTTTAGTTTAGAGATACAACCTCGAAAACAGGCCCTTCGGCCCACCGGGTCCGCGCCGACCAATGATCCCCACACATTAACAATTTTTACATTTACCAAGCCAATGAACCTACAAACCTGTACGTCTTTGGAGTGTGGGAGGAAACCGAAGATCTTAGAGAAAAGGTCACGGGGAGCATGTACAAACTCCGTACGGACAGCACCCGTAGTCGGGATCCAACCTGGGTCTCCGGCGCTGCATTTGCTGTAAGGCAGCAACTCTATCACTGTGCCACCATGACTGCTTTTCTATGTTTCTCTTCACCTCCTTTCTAAAAGAGCGCCCTTTAATTCTGAGGCTATAACCTCTGGTCATACAGTTCCGCCAGTGGAAACATTCTTTCTACATCCACTCTACCTACAGTCAGTACCTGCCCGCCCAGTCTCTATCTCTACAGCTCCAACCCTCAGCTCTTGTGCTGTAGAGAGATGTTCTAACGTTACACTCATCACATTGATGAAAACTACACAAGATCAGGATATCGAAATTAGAAAACCTCACCAGAACAACAGAAATCTTCTCTTTCTGTTCCTGCTCCATTTGCTCGATCTCTGATTTCTTTTTTGTGAGAGATTCGAAGGTAGATTTCACCCGATCCTGGAGTTGGGTTTCAGATCAGAGAATAAAAATGTCAGCAAATAAACAAAACATGACACAATGATGTGATCAATATTGGTTTTGCTTTTACCTTGTAGGTTTCAACAGCTTCTTCTATCGGTGTGAAGCTGTGAGACTTGTGTTCCCGCGCATCGCGACAAATCACACTTTCTTGTCTGTTTCACAAAACAGCTTCAGTTCTTCCTGATGTTTCTCGCACTGAAGTTTACTTTCCTTCTCTGTCCGATTCAGGTTCAGTGTTCGAGCTTTCTCAGACAGTCTCACCAAGGCCCAATTCACCTTGAGGGTGCAGACCACAAACTCCTCTTTACATTGCGGGCAACACGGCATTGGGGGTTCAGTATTGATGTGGATAGAGAACTGGCTGGCAAACAGGAAGCAAAGAGTAGGAGTAAACGGGTCCTTTTCACAATGGCGGGCAGTGACTGGTGGGGTACCGCAAGGCTCAGTGCTGGGACCCCAGCTATTTACAATATATATTAATGATCTGGATGAGGGAATTGAAGGCAATATCTCCAAGTTTGCAGATGACACTAAGCTGGGGGGCAGTGTTAGCTGTGAGGAGGATGCAAGGTGACTTGGATAGGCTGGGTGAGTGGGCAAATGTTTGGCAGATGCAGTATAATGTGGATAAATGTGAGGTTATCCATTTTGGTGGCAAAATCAGGAAAGCAGACTATTATCTAAATGGTGGCCGACTAGGAAAAGGGGAGATGCAGCGAGACCTGGGTGTCATGGTACACCAGTCATTGAAAGTAGGCATGCAGGTGCAGCAGGCAGTGAAGAAATCGAATGGTATGTTAGCTTTCATAGCAAAAGGATTTGAGTATAGGAGCAGGGAGGTTCTACTGCAGTTGTACAGGGTCTTGGTGAGACCACACCTGGAGTATTGCGTACAGTTTTGGTCTCCAAATCTGAGGAAGGACATTATTGCCATAGAGGGAGTGCAGAGAAGGTTCACCAGACTGATTCCTGGGATATCAGGATTGTCTTATGAATCAAGACTGGATAGACTTGGTTTATACTCTCTAGTATTTAGGAGATTGAGAGGGGATCTTATAGAAACTTACAAAATTCTTAAGGGGTTGGACAGGCTAGATACAGGAAGATTGCTCCCGATGTTGGGGAAGTCCAGGACAAGGGGTCACAGCTTAGGGATAAGGGGGAAATCCTTTAAAACCGAGATGAGAAGAACTTTTTTCAAACAGAGAGTGGTGAATCTCTGGAACTCTCTGCCACAGAGGGTAGTCGAGGCCAGTTCATTGGCTATATTTAAGAGGGAGTTAGATGTGGCCCTTGTCGCTAAGGGGATCAGAGGGTATGGAGAGAAGGCAGGTATAGGATACTGAGTTGGATGATCAACCATTTCTATGTTTCTAACTGTGTGATACAGTAGCGGCAGAAGTTGTGCCCGCACTCCAGTATAACCGGATCGGTGAAGAAATCCAGGCAGATGGGACAAACTGCCTCCTCCGTTAAACTCTCGAAAATGTATTTCGTAGCCATTTTAACTCCGGTACTTCCTGGTTCAAAGTGTTTTACGCTGCCGTCTTGGGGAATGAATGTTATTTGGCTGCAAGTGTTCAGTGTTCAGTGTCCTGGCCACCCCCAACTAATCCCACATGAGGGAGGAGCCAGTTAGGTAGTAAACCGGCATGAAGTTAGACGAAAGCGGAGAGATTGCCCTGGGTAGACAAAATAGCTGGGGAAACTCAGTGGGTGCGGCAGCATCTATGGAGCGCAGGGTCTGAAGAAGGGTTTCGGCCCGAAACATTGCCCTTTTCTTTCGCCCCAAAGATGCTGCCGCACCCGCTGAGTTTCTCCAGCAATTTTGTCTACCTTTGATTTTCCAGCATCTGCAGTTCCTTCTTGAACGAGATTGCCCTGGGATTGTCTAAGGCAGGACAGAAAGGGACAGGGACCAGCGATAAGGAGGTGTAACTGAGGGTGCGTTGCACCTGTTGGGCAGTGGAACCCGCCACCCGCATCTCCGTTCACCGCCCGGGATCAGGATGGAAGTCAACATATTTTATTCCACGTCAGTACTCTGGTCTCTCACGCTCCAGTCGTCAGTTGCATCTATATTTGGAGAAACTGTGCATCGTTTCATGGTCAGTTTGGAGAAACATGTTCAGTTTTGTTCACTTTCACCCCCCAAAAAATAGACTTTATTCAAGTAGTAAATATATACAATATGTGAACCGTGCAAGATAAAATAATCCGACATTTCCGGAAGCTGAACAAACATTCAATATTGTTTACATACAGTACATTTCTCAAATTTCTTTCTCCCCACCGTTGCCACTCATGTGGCCCACTGGCGTGGAATCCCTTCCCTTATTTTGAGGGGCGTCTCCACCACACCCTGCCCCCCATGTTCAGCATCGGAAGGACCCGAGACTGTGGTCCTCCCACACCGAACATTGACATTGGCTGCACCGGTCTTCAGTGCGTCCCTCAGCACGTACTCCTGCAGTCTGCAGCGGGCCAGTCAGCAACATTCCCCGATGGACATCTCGCTCTGCTGGGTGGTGAACAACGCTTGGGCAGACCAAAGAGCGTCTCCACCAACCTCCGTACCTGCGACACTCACCTCCACCTGACCGAGCAGCTACACCTTAACGCACTGGTGAAGGGAAGGGCAAGGACCGCCTCATCCTGGTGGGTACAACCCCCACCTCACCCTCACCCTCTCCCCTGCGTGTCTGTACACACACCTGTCCAAATGCCCATACAAACACCTTGCCCATATCCGTCCGTAGAAGGGTCTCGACCCGAAACCCCTACCTTCTCTCCAGAGGTGTTGCCTCACTCACTGAATTACTCCAGCATGTTGTGTCTACCTTCATATCCATACAACTGCCCATAAACACGTGCGTCTGCACACGCACCTGTCCATACACCTGTATGAATACACCTGCCTCATATACCTGTACCTGCGTGTCTGTATCGCATGTCCCCACCAGCCCGCTCCCTGTCTCGATGAGCCGACTCTCGGACGGTGGGGCAGGGTTGAGGTGGAGACCACTCGGCCCTTCGCGTGGCTGCTAGCCCTGTGACGCTTTCTCTCTCTCATTGAGCAGGGCCTATTGGAGGATGGCAAGGGCTGCGACTGGATCTTGTCCAAGTTGCAGGAACAAATACACACCTGGGCGGAACCAAAGGTCAGCCTCAGCTGACCCTGTGAGGTCAAAAGTTGCAGGCGAGACCAGCGTCTGTCGGCACCGACTCGATGGGCCGAAGGGCCTGTTTCCACGCTGTATCTTTAGACTAAAGAGATTCTGTAAACTTTAGAGATGTAGCCCCCACTCTCTACACTCTCATTTCCTACCCCTCTCTCCCGCCTGCCTTTCCCTCTCCCCTTCTTCCCCTCAATCCCTGTTTCCCGTCTATCCCCTCTTCCCCCCCTCTTTTCCCGTCTTCCCCTTCTCTTCTCCCCCCTCTTCTCTCCCACTCCCCCCCCTTCCCCCCCTCCCCCCCCCCCTCTCTCCCCCGCTCTTTAACCTCTCTACCACTTTCCCCTTCCCCTCTCCCCGTCCTTCCACCCCCTTTCTCTCCTTCTTCCCCCCTTCATTCCCCACACCATCCCCCCCCTCTTTCTCACCCTCGTTCCTTCCACTCCCTGCCTCTTCTCCCACTCGTTCCCCTCTCCCCATCTTTCCCCTCCTCCTCTCCTTCCCCCCCCCCCCCCCCCCCGCCTTCGCCCGACTCCCCTGGTTAATCTAATCCAGGGATCGACTGCCAGATTCCGGGAATCCGGATTTCTCCGGAAGGACCTGTGGAATATTCCAGCTGTGCCGGGGAGAGCAACAGTGAGCCGCTGATGTTCCTGATGTGTGTGGAATGGTGATCAATGCCTGGGTCTCGTCCATGATTCATTCTGGTGCTAACGTGAAATAAAGGAGGTGGTTTGACTTGACGTGACTATATTCTCTGCTGCTACTGAGGTACAGGGACATGCTACATAGAGTCACAGAGTGAAACAGTGTGGAAACAGGCCCTTCGGCCCAACTCACCCACACCGCCTACAATGCCCCAGCTACACCAGTCCCACCAGCTTGCGTTTGGTCCTTATCCCTCCAAACCTGTCCTATCCATGTAACCGCCCAACCGCTCCATTCTCCCAACATATGACAGTCCCGCCATCCCTGGAATTAACCTGGCGAACCTACACTGCACTCCCTCAATAGCAAGAATGTCCTTCCTCAAATTTGGAGACCAAATCCAAATGATTTTTGACCAAAACTGCACACAATGCTCCAGGTGTGGTCTCACTAGGGCCCCGTACAACTGCAGAAGGACCGCTTTGCTCCTGTACGCAAATATTATTGTTGTGAAGGCCAACATGCCATTCGCATTCTTCACTGCCTGCTGAACCTGCATGCTTACTTTCAGTGACTGATGAACAAGGTCACCCCGATCCCGTTGGATTCCCCCTTTTCCCAGCTGAACACCATTCGGATAATGACACTTTTTCTCACAGATAGTTGTGGGTCTGTGGAATGGGGAGGGCAGTAACGGGGTACTGATTATGGATGATCAGCCATGATCACATTGAATGGCGGTGCTGGCCCGAAAAGGCCGAATGGCCTACTCGTGCACCTATTGTCTATGGTTCTATCTCTCTATATCGCCTCTCCTGCTGAGTTACTCCAGCATTTTGTGTCTATCTTCAATGAGAAGATGAGTCAGGAAAACATTGCAGGAAACATAGCGGGGCATTGGAAATGTCCTCGTTCTTCAGGGAACAGGGATTCCCCTCCGCCACCATAGATGAGGCTCGCACCAGGGTCTCATCCATACCCAGCAACACTGTTCTCTCTCCCCATCCCCGCACTCGCAACAAGGGCAGAGTCCCCCTAGTCCTCACCTTTCACCCCACCAGCCGGCAAATATAACACATAATCCTCCGCCATTTCCGCCACCTCCAACATGACCCCACCACTCGCCACATCTTCCCATCTCCCCCTATGTCTGCCGGCCGCAAAGACCGCTCCCTCCGCAATTCCCTTGTCAATTCTTCCCTTCCCTCCCGTACCTCCCCCTCCCCGGGCACTTTCCGTTGCAACCGCAAGAAATGCACCACCTGTCCCTTCACCTCCCCCCTCGACTACATTCAAGGACCCAAGCAGTCGTTCCAGGTGCGACAAAGGTTCACCTGTAACTCCTCCAACCTCATCTACTGCATCCGCTGCTCTAGATGTCAGCTGATTTACATCGGGGAGACTAAGCGGAGGTTGGGCGATCGTTTCGCCGAACACCTCTGCTCAGTCCGCAATAACCTACCTGAACTCCCGGTGGCTCAGCACTTCAACTCCCCCTCCCATTCCCAATCCGACCTCTCTGTCCTGGGTCTCCTCCATTGCCAGAGTGAGCAACACCGGAAATTGGAGGAACAGCACCTCATATTCCGCCTGGGTTGCTTGCGTCCGGTTGGCATGAACGTTGAATTCTCCCAATTTTTCTAGCCCTTGCTGTCTCCTCCCCTTCCTTAACCCTCGAGCTGTCTCCTCCCATCCCCCCGCCCTCGGGCTCCTCCTCCTCCCTTTTTCCTTCCTTCTCACCCCCACCCCCCATCAGTCTGAACAAGGGTTTCGGCCCGAAACGTCGCCTATTTCCTTCGCTCCATAGATGCTGCTGCACCCGCTGAGTTTCTCCAGCATTTTTGTGTACCTGCGGGGAAACTCCCTGTTGGAACCGGTTAAACCGGCAACACGGTTCATTAAGTATTCGCTCCTTCTGTGCAGGGCGCGGAGCGCAGTGACGATTAACCTTGAACCACACTCACACTCACACACTACAAATTAAACCTTCCATCGCCACCCTTCTTACCCTCTGCATATAGCTGGGGACTATTGGACCCCTGCACCTCACCCCCCACCCCCCCACGGCACCTACACCCCCTCTCCCCCTCCGGTTCCTGCACCGCGCTGGGAGGGAGGCGCGGTTGTGGCCGGGAATGTAGCCGGTCCGGTCGGAGAACGTTCCCGGTGCTGGGCGGGGGTAACCGGTCCAGGCGCTGGAAGGGAAGAGAGGAGAGAGGAGAAGGAGAGAGACTGGGAGAGGAGAGGAGGACAGAGGGAGAATGAGAGAGGAGAGAGAGGAGAGAGAGAGGAGGAGAGGAGAGGAGAGGGAGAGAGGAGAGGGGAAGGAAGAGTGAAGGGAAGGAAGAGAGAAAGAGGGGAGGGAATGGGAGGGGAGTGAGGGAGAGTGAAGAAAAGAGAGGGGGAGGTGAGGAGAGGTTACATCAGGTTAGATTCAGTTAGGGTAGGTTAGGTTAAACTGCGTTGGGTGAGGTTAGATTGAGTTGGGTAAAGCCCAGGTTGGGTTGGTTAGGTGAAGATAGGCTGGACCAGTCTAGCCGGTGCCGCGGACGGCGATGGAATCGGAGAATTTCGCGGAGGAGCTTCTGTGCGCCGTGTGTCTGGATTTCTTCACTGACCCAGTGACCCTCCAGTGCGGCCACACTTTCTGCCGCCCGTGTGTCACCCGCTGCTGGGAGCGGCAGCGCACGGGTTCCTGCCCGGTGTGCCGGCGTCCCGGGCCGGCCAGAGACCTGCGGGGCAGCCGGGCCCTGCGGAGCCTAGCGGACAGAGCCCGGGAGCTGAGCCGGAGAGGCGCCGGGCGACGGGAGGAAGCCGGCGGACAGGACGGGACTGCGACCGGTCACAGCCCGCAGACTCAACCGGCGGAGGCAAGTTCCCTCCCGGTCGCGGTAACCCGCCGCACAGATCAGAACTGTGTTTGCAAGGAACTGCAGATGCTGGTTTAAACCGGAGATAGAAACAAAAATGCTGGAGTAACTCAGCGACACGGGCAGCGTCTCTGGAGGCGACAAATATATATGCAGAGGGCCCCAGTGAGACCACAGCTGGAGTATTGTGTGCAGTTTTGGTCTCCAAATTTGAGGAAGGCCATTCTTGCTATTGAGGGAGTGCAGCGTAGGTTCACCAGGTTAATTCCCGGGATGTGTTGCCTGCCCCGCAGAGTTACTCCACCATTTTTCTGATCAAAACTGTAGTTTCGTTCACTTCATAGTTCATAAGCTCTTCGAACAGAATTAGGCAATTAGACAACAGACAATAGGAGCAGGAGAAGGCCATTCTGCCCTTCGAGCTATTCGGCCCTTCGAGCGAAAAGGCTTTTCGCTGTACCTCGGTACACGTGACGGGAAACTAGACGTGTAAGAAGGAACTGCAGATTCGGGTTTACATCGATGATAGACACAAAATACTGGAGTAACTCAGCGGGCCAGGCAGCGTTCCTGGAGAGAAGGAATGGGTGACGTTTCGGGTCGAGACCCTTCTTCAAACTAAACTCAAACTCAGTAATGGTGTGGGGTGGAGGTTGGGGAGGGAGGAGGAATATTTTAACACCCCCTTTCCCGTGTATACCTCTCTGGTTTCCAGGACGCCTTGGGCTCGGCCATAGATTCCCTGAACAAGGCGAGATCTGCAGCACTGGAGTGTAAACTACAGCAAAAGGAGAACATATCCAAGATCAAGGTAAGTTCTAAGTGACTAGTGGGTAAGTGACTAGTGGGGTAAGTGACTAGTGGGGTATCGCAAGGCTCAGTTCTGGGACCCCAGCTATTTACAATATATATTAATGATCTAGTTGAGGGAATTGAATGCAACATCTCCAGGTTTGCGGATGACACGAAGCTGGGGGGCAGTGTTAGCTGTGGGGAGGATGCTAGGAGGCTGTAAGGTGACTTGGGTAGGTTGGGTGAGTGGGAAAATGCATGGCAGATGCAGTATAATGTGGATAAATGTGAGGTTATCCACTTTGGTGGCAAAAACAGGAAAGTAGACTATTGAATGGTGGCCGATTAGGAAAAGAGGAGATGCAACGAGACCTGGGTGTCGTGGTACACCAGCCATTGAAAGTAGGCATGCAGGTGCAGGAGGCAGTGAAGAAAGCAAATGGTATGTTAGCATTCATAGCAAGAGGATTTGAGTATAAGAGCGGGGAGGTTCTACTGCAGTTGTACAGGGTCTTGGTGAGACCACACCTGGAGTATTGCGTACAGTTTTGATCTCCTAATCTGAGGAAAGACATTCTTGCCATAGAAGGAGTGCAGAGAAGGTTCACCAGACTGATTCCTGGGATGGCAGGACTTTCATATGAAGAAAGACTGGATAGACTCGGCTTGTACACGCTAGAATTTAAAAGATTGAGGGGCATCTTATAGAAACTTATAAGATTCTTAAGGGGTTGGACATGCTAGATGCAGGAAGATTATTCCCGATGTTGGGGAAGTCCAGAACTAGGGGTCATAAACTGATAAGAGGGAAGTCTTTTAGGACCGAGATGAGAAAATCATTTTTTACACGGAGAGTGGTGAATCTGCGGAATTCTCTGCCACAGAAGGTAGTAGAGGCCAGTCAATTGGCTATATTTAAGAGGGAGTTAGATGTGGCCCTTGGGCTAAAGGGATCAGGGGGTATGGAGAGAAGGCAGGGATGGGATACTGAGTTGGATGATCAGCCATGATCATATCGAATGGCGGTGCAGGCTCGAATGGCCGAATGGCCTACTCCTGCACCTATTTTCTATGTTTCTAACTCAGCGGCTCAGGCAGCACCTGTGGAGAACATTGATAGATGACGTTTCGGGTCGAGACCCTTCTTCAGGATGAGAGTCAGGGGAAAAGAGAAATGAGAGATATTGACGGTGATGTAGAGAGGTAAAGAACAATGAATGAAAGATGCAAAAAGCAACGATGATCAAGGAAAGGTGGAGCCCACAAGAGTCCTGTGGGGGTAGGTGAGGGCTGGTGCAGGTGAGTGTAGTCCAGGTGAGGGCGGGTCCAGGTGAGTCGCCTGTTATGCTAGTTGTGGACTGAGTGTAACAGCTTTTTCCATGAGCAGTAGCTCTACTCAATAACCAAAAGTCTGTCGCCACCTCTTACTCTGGCATTTTATTTCATTGACATTTTTAAACTGTAATGTTTTATTCTTAATGTTTTAATATTTATGTTTTATTCTTAATTGTTGTCTGTTTGTCGCGTTGTTACTTTCGAGCGGAGCAGCAATGCAAATTCCTTGTATGTGATCATACTTTGCCAATATCCCTTCATTCATTCATTCATTCAAAGGATGTAACAGGCAGCAAATGCCTCTAACAAGCACCAATGCATGTGTCTGTGCAGGAGCAGTGCGGCAGCCTACACACGCTCATCACCGGCGAGTTTGCTGCCATGCACCGGTTTCTCACCGAGAGGGAGCAGCGTTTACTCAGGGAGTTGGGAGAGCAGCGGCGGACCATCCTCGGGGCGATGAAGCGGAACCTGCAGGCGCTCGACAACAACTTGCAATCTATCGAGCGCCAACTGGCAGAGTTGAAGGGGCAGGTGAAGGATTAGACCTGAACCAATCCCCCCCCCCCCCCATCCCATCCTCCCCCCTCTCCCCATCTCCCCATCCCCCACCCCCGCATCCTCCTCTCCTCCATCCCATATGTTGGTGTGTGTGTATGTGAACATTCTGTGTGTGCATACGCCCACACATGTGAGTGTGAACGTGTGTGTGTGAAAATATTTTGTGTGGGCGTGAGTGGGAGTATGTGGGTGTGAGTGTGTGGGTGTGTGTGTGTGTGTGTGTGAGTGTGTGTGTGTGGGTGTGAGTGTGTGGGTGTGTGTGTGTGGGGGGGTGTGTGTGTGTGTGTGTGTGTGTGGGGGTGTGGGTGTGGGTGTGTGTGTGGGGGTGTGTGTGGGTGTGTGTGTGTGTGTGTGTGTGTGGTGTGGGTGTGTGTGTGTGGGGGGGTGTGTGTGTGTGTGTGTGGGTGTGTGTGTGTGTGTGTGTGTGTGGGTGTGAGTGTGTGTGTGGTGTGAGTGTGTGTGGGAGACATTTTTCCCGTAGATTCGAAAACGCATGTGTATTATATTAAAGGGGGGGGTGAGTGTGTGTGTGTGTGGGGGTGAGTGTGGGTATGAGTGTGGGTGTGTGAGTGTGTGTGGGTGTGTGTGTGTGTGTGTGTGTGTGTGTGTGTGTGTGTGTGTGTGTGTGTGTGTGTGTGTGTGTGTGTGTGGTGTGTGTGGGTGTGTGTGTGTGTGGGTGTGTGTGTGTGTGTGTGTGTGTGTGTGTGTGTGTGTGAGTGTGTGTGTGTGTGTGTGTGTGTGTGTGTGTGTGTGTGTGTGTGTGTGTCTGTGGGTGTGTCTGTGTGTGTGTGTGCGTGTGTGTGAGTGTGTGTGTGTGTATGTGTGTGTGTGTGTGTGTGTGTGTGTGTGTGTGTGTGTGTGTGTGTGTGTGTGTGTGTGTGTGTGTGTGTGTGTGTGTGTGTGTGGGGGTGTGGGTGTGGGTGTGTGGGTGGGTGTGTGTGTGTGGGTGTGGGTGTGTGTGTGTGGGGGGGGGGGGGGGGTGAGGTGAGGTGTGGGTGTGTGTGTGGGGGGGGGGGTGGGGGTGAGGGGTGTGAGTGTGTGGGTGGGGAGGGTGGGGGTGAGGGGTGTGAGTGTGTGTGTGGGGAGGGTGGAGGTGAGGGGTGTGAGTATATGTGTGGGGGGGGTGAGGGACGTGACGTGGGGCTTTGGTGATGACGGGGTGGCGAGGAGGGTTTAAACAATAGACAATAGATGCAGGAGTAGGCCATTCGACCCTTCGAACCAGCACCGCCATTCACTGTGATCTCGGCTGATCATCCACAATCAGTACCCCGTTCCTGCCTTCTCCCCATATCCCGTGACCCCGCTATCTTTAAGAGCTCTATTAACTCTCTCTTGAAAGCATCCAGAGAACCGGCCTCCACCGCGCTGAGTCAGAGAATTCCACAGATTCACAACTCCCTGGGTGAAAACGTGTTTCCTCATCTGTGTTCTAAATGGCCTACCCTTTATTCTTAAACTGTGGCCCCTGGTTCTGGACTCCCCCAACATCGGGAACATGTTTCCTGCCTCTAGCATGTCCAAACCCTTAATAATCTTATATGTTTCAATAAGCTCCCCTCTCATCCTTCTAAATTCCAGAGTATACAAGCCCAGCCTCTCCATTCTATTAACATATGACAGTCCCGCCATCCCGGGAATAAACCTTGTAAACCAACGCTGCACTCCCTCAATAGCAAGAATGTCCTTGCTCAAATTTGGAGACCAAAACTGCACACAATATTCCAGGTGCGGTCTCACCAGGGCCCTGTACAACTGCAGAAGGACCTCTTTGCTCCTGTACTCAACTCTTGTTATGAAGGCCAACATGCCATAGAGGTGTAAGCATCCATTGGACATGTTCCTCATTATTGACATGGTCTGGGGTCCTGGGTTCGAGGGGAGGGGTCCCACAGCAGTGGGGGTGGGGTGAGTGGGGACCCTGCCCTCCAGGTCTAACCCTGCCCCCCCTCTCTGTGTCTTACAGGTGGAAGCGTCACGACAGAGCAGGTGAGGACAGGTGAGGGGAAGCGTTGTACGTGACTGGCTGCGGGCTCTCTCATTCTGGAACATTCCTGTCCCCGCAGGCCGCCCGGAGCGGGAGCTCACACGGTGCTGCGGCTGCAGCTGACCCTGGGGCAGTTCAGTGGCCCTCTGCAGTACGCTGCATGGAAGGCAATGCTGGCACACCTGTGGCCAGGTAAGGTGCACCTCCTCTCCCCCTCCCCCTCTCTCTCCCTCCTCCCCTCTCTCCCTTTTTCTTCACCCACTCCCTAATCAACATCTCCCCACCTCCCTGCCCCACCCCTCTCTGCCCCACCTCTCTCTGCCCCACCCCTCCCTGCCCCACCCCTCCCTGCCCCACCTCTCTCTGCCCCACCCCTCTGCCCCACCCCCCTCCCTGCCCCACCCCTCCCTGCCCCACCTCTCTCTGCCCCACCCCTCTCTGCCCCACACCTCTCTGCCCCACCCCTCTCTGCCCCACCCCTCTCTCTCCTCCCCCTCTCTCCTCCTCCCTTTCACTCTCTCTCTCCCCTGTCTCTTTAACCCAACTCTTCACTTTTTGTTTAAGAGGGAACTGCAGATGCTGGAGAATCGAAGGTTACACAGAAAAGCTGGAGAAACTCAGCGGGTGCAGCAGCATCTATGGAGCGAAGGAAATAGGCAACGTTTCGGGCCGAAACCCTTCTTCAGACTGATCAGGGGTGGGGGTGGGGGGGGGACAAGAAAGGGAAAAGGAGGAGTAGCCGGAAGGCTGGAGGGTGGGAGGAGACAGCAGGGGAGCTGAGGAAGGGGAGGAGACAGCAAGGACTAACAGAATTGGGAGAAGTCGATGTTCATGCCCCCGGGGTGCAGACTCCCCAAACGGAATATGAGTGCTGTTCCTCCAATTTCCGGTGCTGCTCGCTGTGGCCATGGAGGAGACCCAGGACAGAGAGGTCAGAGGCGGAGTGGGAGGGGGAGTTGAAGTGCTGAGCCACCGGGAGGTCAGCTAGGTTATTGCGGACCAAGCGGAGGTGTTCGGCGAAACGATCGCCCAACCTCCGCTTGGTCTCACCGATATAGATCTGCTGACATCTAGAGCAGCGGACGCAATAGATGAGGTTGGAAGAGATGCAGGTAAACCTCTGTCGCACCTGGAACGATTGCTTGGGTCCCTGAACGGAGTTGAGGGGGGAGGTAAAGGGACAAGTGTTGCATCTCCTGCGGCCGCAAGGGAAAGTGCCCGGGGAGGGGGTGGACCGAGAGGGAAGGGAAGAATTGACAAGGGAGTTATGGAGGGAGCGGTCTTTGTGGAAGGCAGATATGGGGGGAGATGGGAAGATGTGGCTGGTAGTGGGGTCACGTTGGAGGTGGCGAAACTGACGGAGGATTATTTTTTGTATGTGATGGCTGGTGGGGTGAAAGGTGAGGACTAGGGGGACTCGGCCCTTGTTGCGAGTGCGGGGATGGGGAGAGAGAGCAGTGTTGCGGGGTATGGAAGAGACCCTGGTGCGAGCCTCATTTATGGTGGAGGAGGGGAACCCCCGTTCCCTGAATAGTGAGGACATTTCAGATGTCCTGGTGTGGAACGCCTCATCCGTGGAGCAGATGCGGCGTAGACGGAGGAATTGGGAGTAGGGGATGGAGTCCTTACAGGAAGCAGGGTGGGAAGAAGTGTAGTCCAGATAGCCATGGGAGTCAGTGGGTTTATAGTGTATGTCGGTTATAAGTCTATCACCTGCAATGGAGATAGTGAGGTCAAGGAATGGTAGGGAAGTGTCGGAGATGGTCCAGGTGTATTTCAGTGCCGGGTGGAAATTAGTGGTGAAGTGGATGAAGTCAGTCAGTTGTGTGCGGGTGCAGGAGGTGGCACCAAAGCAGTCGTCGATGTAGCGGAGGTAGAGGTTGGGGATGGGGCCCTGGTATGTATTGAACAAGTCTGCACCCCGGGGGCATGAACATCGACTTCTCCCAATTCTGTTAGTCCTTGCTGTCTCCTCCCCTTCCTCAGCTCCCCTGCTGTCTCCTCCCACCCTCCAGCCTTCCGGCTACTCCTCCTTTTCCCTTTCTTTTCCCCACCCACCCCCCCCCCTGATCAGTCTGAAGAAGGGTTTCGGCCCGAAACGTTGCCTATTTCCTTCGCTCCATAGATGCTGCTGCACCCGCTGAGTTTCTCCAGCTTTTCTGTGTAATCTTCACTTTTTGTAATGGGCAAGCATAATACAGGCACATGTGAATACTGTGGGCAAGAGGAAACGATAGAGCATGTCATTGTACATTGTGAGAGGTATGAGGAGGAGAGAGAACAGATGAGTGAGCAGTTCAGAAAAGAAGGAGTACAATTTGATTTGGTAGATATTTTGCAAGGGAGTTCAAATAAGTGCTATCAAATCCTGTTGCTTTTTCTTAGGGAAACCAATTTGTTCGGAAGGGTATAGGATATTAGTGTATGTAATGGTGTTGTTTGATCCACACTCCATGCCAGTTGCGGTAATGCACCAAAAAAGTTGTTTGCCAACCGCCAAAAAACACTATATAGAAGAATAAGAAGAACCAACCTCTTTCCCTCTCCCTCTCGCTACCTCCCCCTCGCTCCCTCAACCCCTCTCTCTCCCTCTCCTGCTCTATCTCTCCCCCTCTCTTCCCCACTCCCCCCACTCTTCCCTTCCCTCTCTACCCTCCTCTCTCTCTCTCTCTCTCCCTCCCTCTCCCTTTCTCTCCCTCCCTCTCTCTCCCTATCCTCCTTCCTCTCTCTGTCCCCCTCCCGCTCTCTCCCCCTCCCCCCCTCTCTCTCTGTCCCGAGCCGAAAGAGAGAGAGAGAGAGAGAGAGAGAGAGAGGTCGAGACAGAGAGAGCGGAGAGAGAGAGAGAGAGAGGGGGGGGGGGGAGAGAGAGAGAGAGAGAGAGAGAGAGAGAGAGAGAGAGAGAGAGAGAGAGAGAGAGAGAGATCACCAATAAGCCCGTGTGCGGAACAGCAGAATGTGACATAAGGAATGTGCAACAAGCATAATATGTGTGGTAACAGGTATATCGTATCCACACATTAATCTACACCATGTCTCTTCCCCCCCCCTCTCTCCCCCCCCCCCCCCCCCCCCCCCCCTCCCCCCCCCCCCCCCCCTCCCTCTCACCCCCCCCCCCCCCCCCCCCCCCCCATCCTCACCTCCCCCCCCCCCCCCACAGCCCCGACCCCCCCTGACTCTAGATCCAGCCACTGCCCACCGGCGCTTGAGACTGAGCCCGGACCTGCGGTCGGTCAGCCACTGTGACATTGTCCGGGACGGGGCGACTCCCGGGCCGCTGCGCTTCGAGCCGTACGTCTGCGTGCTGGGGGCGGCGGGGGTGGGCGGGGGTCGCCGCTACTGGGAGGTGGAGGTGGGGGGCAAGAGCAAGTGGGAGGTCGGGGTGGTGGGAGAATCGGCCGACCGCAAGGGCCGCCACCACTCGCCCGCCCCGGACGCCAGCTACTGGCTGCTGTGGCTGAGGAAGGGCCGCGAATACTGGGCCCTGGAGCGGCCCCGCTGCCGCATCTGGCCCCGCCGGCCGCCCCGCACCGTCGGCATCTACCTGGACCACGAGGGCGGCCAGGTGTCCTTCTACGATGCCGACAACATGGCTCACCTGTACACCTTCACCCACACCTTCTCCGAGACCCTCTACCCCTACTTCTCCCCCTGCCTCAACGACGGGGGCACCAACTCACGGCCGCTCCGCATCTGCGACCCGCTGGGCACCCACTGGTCCTGACATTCGGCCCATCTAGCCCCCTGATAGCCCTCAGTATCCCCCCAAAGATCTCACCATCTAACTCCATGCCACCCCTGCAGTGAGTTCATAAGTGATAAGGACCCAATTAAGCCGGTGTCATATGGCCAAAAGGCATAGGAGCAGAATTAGGTCATTCGGCCCATCTAGCCCCCATGCCAGCCCTCAGCAACCTCCAGTGAGTTCACAAGCTCTTAAACATAGCGGAGTCAGAGGATATGGGGAGAAGGCAGGAGCGGGATACTGATTGGGTATGATCACATTGAATGGCTGTGCTGCCTCGAAGGACTGAACTCCTGCACCTGTTATCTATTGCTATTGTCATGATGAAAAACGTTTTCACCCAGAGAGTTGTGAATCTATGGAATTCTCTCCCTTAGAGCGCAGTGGATGCCAATTCTCTGGATCCTTTCAAGAGATTTGGATAGACGTCTTAAAGATAGTGGAGTCAGGCGATATGGGGAGAAGGCAGGAACGGGGTACTGATTGTGGATGATCAGTCAAGATTACACAGAATGGCGGTGCTGGCTCGAAGGGCCAAATGGCCTACTCCTGCACCTATTGTCTATAAGTGACAGTAGCACAATTAAGCCATTCGGCCCATCAAGTCCACTCCTCCATTCAATCACGGCTGATCTATCTCTCCCTCCGAACCCCATTTCCTGCCTTCTCCCCATAACCTCTGACACCTGTGCTAATCAAGAATCTATCTATCTCTGCCTTAAAAATATCCACTGACTTGGCCTCCACAGCCTTCTGTGGCAAACAATTCCACAGATTCACCACCCTCTGGATGCCATCTCAACGGCACTTCACTCCGCCCTCTCCCACCTCGATAACAGAGACACTTACGTAAGAATGCTGTTCATCGATTACAGCTCAGCATTCAACACCATTATACCATCTAAACTGATCACCAAACTCAGCCACCTGGGCATCAACCCCTCCCTCCGCAACTGGATACTGGCCTTTCTAACCAACAACCATCGTCGGTTAGGTCAGACGAGCACACCTCTTCAACCCTCACCCTGAACACCGGCGTTCCACAGGGCTGTGTGCTGAGCCCCCTCCTCTACTCCCTCTTCACCTACGACTGCACACCTGTACCTGGTACTAACACCATCATCAAGTATGCAGATGATACAATGGTGATTGGCCTCATCAGCAACAATGATCATTCGGCCTATAGGGAGGAGGTCCAGCTCCTAGCAGCATGGTGCGCTGACAACAACCTGGCCCTTAACTCCAAGAAGACCAAGGAGCTCATTGTAGACTTCAGGAAGTCTAGGGGCGGCACGCACAACCCCATCCATATTAACGGGATGGAGGTGGAACATGTTTCCAGCTTCAGGTTTCTGGGGGTCAACATCTCCGATTACCTCTCTTGGACCCACAATACCTCAACTCTGGTCAGGAAGACTCACCAGCGTCTCTTCTTCCTGAGGAGACTAAAGAACGTCCATCTGTCTCCTCAGATTCTGGTGAACTTCTACCGGTGCACCATCAAGAGCATCCTTACCAACTGTATCACAGTATGGAATGGCAACTGCTCTGTCTCTGACTGGAAAGCATTGCAGAGGGTGGTGAAAATTGCCCAACGCATCACCGATTCCTCACTCCCCTCCATTGAGTCTGTCCAAAGCAAGCAATGTCTGCGAAGTGTGCTCAGCATCATCAAGGACTGCTCTCACCCCAACCATGGACTGTTTACCCTGCTACCATCCGGGAGGCGCTACAGGTCTCTCCGTTGCCGGACCAGCTTCTTCCCTGCGGCTGTTACATTGCTTAACTCTGTGTCTCGGTGATTGCCAGTCACCCCCCCCCGGCCACTCCTTCCCCCAGAAAAAAATCGCACTACTACGACTGTATCTACGTAAATATATTTATTGCTCATATTCTATGTTCGCTCTTCTGGGGAGATGCTAACTGCATTTCGTTGTCTCTGTACTGTACACTGCACAATGACAATAAAGTTTGAATCTGACTCTCTGACTCTAGAATTTCTTCCTTCTTCTTCTTCTTCCTAAAAGAACGTCCTTTACTTCTGAGGCTGTGACCTCTAGTCCTGGACTCTCCCACTAGTAGAAACTTCCTCTCCACATCCTCTCAATCCAGGCCTTTCACTGTTCGCTAAGTTTCAATGAGGTACACCCCTCATCCTTCTAAACTCCAGCGGGTACAGGTCCAGTGCCGAGAAATGCTCATCATAAGTTCACTAGGTTAATTCCCGGGATGGCGGGACTGTCATATATTGATAGAATGGAGGGGCTCGGCTAGTATACTCTGGAATTTAGAAGGTTGAGAGGGGATCTTATTGAAACATATAAGATTAAGGGATTGGACACGCTAGAGGCAGGAAAAATGTTCCCAATGTTGGGAGAGTCCAGAACCAGGGGCCACAGTTTAAGAATAAGGGGTAAGCCATTTAGAACGGAGACAAGGAAAATCATTTTCACCCAGAGAGTTGTGAATCTGTGGAATTCTCCACCTCAGAGGGCAGGGTGGACGCTGGTTCTCTGAATACTTTTAAGGGAGATAGATAGAGCTCTTAAAGATAGTGGAGTCAAGGGATATGGGGAGAAGGCAGGAACTGATTGTGGACGATCAGCCATGATCCCAAAGGGCCGAACGGCCTACTGCTGCACCTATTGTCTATTGTCACTCATTCCTGTCATCGTTCTCGTAAACCTCCTCTGGACCCTCTCCAGAGGCAGCACATCCTTCCTCAGATATGGGGCCAAAACTGCTCACAATATTCCAAATGCGTAGATCACCGACGGCGTGTTAAATACATTGATATATGTTAATACCATACTAAACTAATATACTAAAACATGTGTAACCGATTCGGGAATGTCAATTCTCGTTATGTTTAATATAACCTAAGAATGAAATTCTGGAAGGGAAGCGATTTAAACAACTGCCAATTGGCCAACAGCCAAAAGTGTAATTTTGGTTAACCCCTTCCAACCAGCAGGTTATTATTTTAAGACACTGGGATATGATTGTGAAGTTTAATATAATAACTGTCAGTATATAGTAAATACATGTTTATTGGAAGACTTAAGTAGATTCATATCTTTGATGTTTCTCTATATACCATCTGGTCTCGAACTGGCCCTTCTTCCTTCCTATAATATTCGTTCAAGGGAGCAGAGCTTAATGTGAATTAACATTGACGGAAGTTCACAAAATTGTATCTACCACCAATCGGTGGTTTCACTGTTGCAGTATCCTGGGTTTTTTAAGATACTGTAATATCACTATTTTTAATTTTATATCACTTTACACTATTTTGGTTTTTTCTTTAAGGCTACTTCTAAAAGGGATATGCCAACAGAATCGAGTAGATGTAAGTGCCCACCCAACACCTAGAAGCCTGAGGTTTTGTGATGCACTACATGACATAAAGGTACCACAGTAATTTATGATGCAAGACGATACGCAAAAGAAAATTGGAGGAATCCCGTTCTGCAGCTGGAACATAAGGGGTATCAAAAGGGGTAAAATTCTTGCCCAATCACTTAATGCCAATATAATTTTCTTACACATTTGAAACCCCAAGCTCAGACAAGGCTGTAGGCAATTTGGATCGGTCAAACATGTCACTGCTCATATATCTCTAAATCTAGAGGCACGGCAATTATAATTCATAAAGGCATACCATTTAAACCAAAGAATACAATAGTAGACAAAGAGGGGGGTATGTTATAGATACAGGAGAGATACACTCTACTTCACTCACTATGGTAAATATTTATGCGCCTGACTTTGATAACCCTCTATTTTTTAACAAAATCCTGAATATATTCTCCAAGTTTAATTATCAAAATGTGATAATTGGGGGAGACTTCAACTGCATCCTAGATCTTTATCTGGATTAATCAGCACAACAAAAGAGGCTAAACATAAAATCAAAATCCAGTGAACTCTTAAATACATACATAAAAAACACAAATATAACAGACATATGGAGGATTGCAAACCCAGCTGGAAGGGAATATTCCTTCTACTCAATGGTACATAAAACCTACTCACGCATTGATTACTTCCTAGTGGACACAAAATTAATTCGATTCACAGCTAATCCTAAATACCATAATAGTATCATCTCTGATCACTCCCCGTTAACTTTTTTTCTAAAAATAGAAGGAATGCCCAATAAAAAATCGTTCTGGAGGTTCAACCCTCAAATTTTAAACATATCTAAAACAACAGATGGAATTTTTCTTTGAGACTAATGACACCCCAGGCATATCACCCTCTTTACTATGGGAATCGTTTAAGGCATTTATTGGAGGATCGATAATTTCATATCAAGCTTTTCAACATAAACAGAATAAGACTGAAAATTGCAATTGGAAGAACAAATTAGACAATTGGATTTAGACAACACAAAATACCCAACTGTAGATTAACACAATAAGATAACAATACTGACATTTAAATTGAACAGAATTTTATCTGCAAGAGTTATCAGGCTTTCAAATCACAAAACAGGAAAACTTTGAATTCGATGATAAACCAAACGCTTGGCACGACAACTGAAAAAAATGGGAAAAGGATTATAAGATTCCAAAAATTAAATCAGTTAAAGGGGAATTGATAACGTTACCTAAAGAAATTAATAAAAGGTTTGCTCAATTTTATCAAAACTTATATATATCTAAAAAATTAACAGACAGCATTAAACTCACAAATTGTTTGGATAACTGCAACCTCCCAAAACTTAATTTGCTGGAACAAGAGGAATTAGAAGCTCAAGTTTCAACTAAAGAAATAGAAGAGACAATAAATTCATTGAAAAATGGTAAAACACCAGGACCGGATGGATTTAGTAATGAATTCTATAAAGGATTTTATGAGATAATCTCACCACATTTAAACAAACTTTACACATATGCATTCAAAGAACAAACATTACCAGAAACATTAGCGGAATCAACCATTACACTTATACCTAAAAAGGATAAAGATTTAGAAGACCCAGGTTCATATAGAGCTATTGCACTGTTAAATACAGATCAGAAAATACTAGCGAAAACTAGCAAGAAGATTAAGCAAATATGTTAGTAAATTAATAAATCCGAATCAAACGGGGTTTATACCCAAGAGACATTCATCAATAACCTGAGATGTCTTTTCAACATAATGCATTCACATAAAATAGAAGAAGAGTATTTATCAATTATTTCACTGGATGCAGAAAAAGCATTCAACCAAGTAGAATGGGAATACCTCTTTAAAGTATTACAAAAATTTCATATGGGAGAGAATTTTATCTAATGGATAAAATTATTATATGGCAAGTCTACGGCTAGAATATTGACTAATAACATACAGTCTCTGAAATTTCACCTATCTAGGGGCAATAGACAGGGTTGTGCTTTATCACTCCTGCTATTCGCTCTTGTGATGGAGCCCCTAGCAGAAAATATAAGAAAGCATCTGAATATCCACGGTTATAATACTAAACAATCTAATAATAAAATATCACTATGTGCAGATGATGTACTATTATACAATACAAAATCGCAAATCAGCATACCAAACTTATTAAATTTAATAGAGGAATTTGGTTCCTTCTCAGGATATAGAATAAACTGTAACAAAAGCGAAATAATGACGATAAAACCTCAAGAGCCAACACACCTTTTAAAATTCCCCCTTAGAATTGCCACAGGAAAATTTAAATATCTGGGTATTCAAATTACCAGAAAATACAATTCTTTATTTAATGCAAATTATTTGCCTTTACCAAATTACATGCTTTGACCCAATTTTGGAAAACACTTCTGATGTCTTTAATAGGCAGAATAAATGCCATAAAAATGATTTTTCTCCTACAAATTTTGTACTTATTTCAATCAATACCAATATACCTGCCTAAAAAAAAATATTTTAAAAACGATTCACAAATCACAAATTTTATATGGAACTATAAATCCCATAGAATCCAAAGACGACATCTATGTAAACCCGAAGAATTTGGTGGACTTACACTCCCTAATTTTTTGTACTACTATTGGGCAGTGAATATCAAAAATGTAATTTACTGGTTGAACAACTCAACACAACAGGCAGAATGGATAGTAATGGAGAGAGAGGATTGTTCTCCTTTTAACATAGGAGCAATCCTTCTCTCCCCAATAAAATTGAATAATACAATATACAAGAGAAGTCCGATTATCCATAGCACAATACAAATTTGGAGACAAATAAAATTAATTCTCAAATCAAGAAACCTATAGCTTCTCTCTCCTCTAGCTAATAATCTGTCATTTAAACCATCTATTATTGAAAAAACGTTTACTCATTGGGAAAGAATAGGAATTAAAACGTTTGGAGATATGTATGAAATGGGAATCCTTTTATCATTCCAAGAATTACAACTTCAATACAATTTGAAAAGTAATCAATATTTTAGATCCCTGCAAATTCGAGATTACTTGAAAAAACATACACAAGAATATTAAACTGACGTCAGATCTACTAGATGAAGGCATGAACAGAAAGGCGGAATTAAATCATTTAATATCATACTTGTATAATACTACTTTAAATATAGAGATACCTTCGTCCGAAGTTATAAAAAGAGAGTGGGAACAAGAACTATTCATAAAAATTTCTAAAAACAGATGGGAGAAATATTTGCTATCTATATTACTAAAAGTCTGTTCTTGACCGGTTTTGGCCATCTGTGCTGCGATTTCCGAGAGAGCGCCGCCACCTATGGCCGTCATTTTTGGCCACCTTGCTCAGAGCCCCCCTCAGCCGCATGTGTACCGAGGATTTTTCCCGTCGATTGAAAATGACAGAGATATTAATATTTTTACAAAATTCCCCATTCTCTCTGCTGGCCCCGCTGGCGGCAGGGGGGGAGGGACTATAAAACCAGGAAGTGGTGTGCCACACAGTCTCTTCAAGATGGAGGAAGGCAGAGGGTCACGTTTCTCTGAGCTGTAAATAACACTGAACACATGTCTACTCAAATGTAAGTGCCCTTAGTGGCTCTAAAATGCTTGCAGAATATGTCTATTGGTTCTAAAGCTTGCAAAAAAAGTCTCTATTGGTTCTAAAGCTTGCAAAAAAGGTGTCTATTGGTTCTAAAGCTTGCAAAAAATGTCTATTGGCTCTAAAGCTTGCAAAAAAATGTCTATTGGTTCTAAAGCTTGCAAAAAAATGTCTATTGGTTCTAAAGCTTGCAAAAAAATGTCTATTGGTTCTAAAGCTTGCAAAAAGTGTCTCTATTGGTTCTAAAGCTTGCAAAAAATGTCTGTTGGTTCTAAAGCTTGCAGAAAAATGTCTATTGGTTCTAAAGCTTGCATGTGGTTCTAAAGCTTGCAAAAAAGTGTATTGGTTCTAAAGCTTGCAAAAAATGTCTATTGGTTCTAAAGCTTGCAAAAAAGTGTCTATTGGTTCTAAAGCTTGCAAAAAATATTGTTGGTTCTAAAGCTTGCAAAAAATGTCTATTGGTTCTAAAGCTTGCAAAAAAATGTCTATTGGTTCTAAAGCTTGCAAAAAAATTGTCTATTGGTTCTAAAGCTTGCAAAAAAATGTCTATTGGTTCTAAAGCATGCAAAAAAATGTCTATTGGTTCTAAAGCTTGCAAAAAATATGTCTATTGGTTCTAAAGCTTGCAAAAATATGTCTATTGGTTCTAAAGCTTGCAAAAAATATGTCTATTGGTTCTAAAGCTGGCAAAAATATGTCTCTATTGGTTCTTAGCTTGCAAAAATATGTCTATTGGTTCTAAAATGGTTCAAACTAGCGCTCCAGAAAGCCTCTCCCCCCCAACTGGCCACCAATATTAGAATTGGTGGAGAGGTGGAATTTGCGTTGGATGACCAGCCCTCCTGTGTGATGCTGTGACCCAATGGGTCCCACTTAGTCTAGTATGTACATAAATGCTTGATTAATGTTAGACACACCCTAATCCAATTTAAAATCTTACATAGACTATATTACTCGAAAACCAAACAGAATAAAATTTTTCCCGATGTCTCCCCCATCTGTGATGAATGTCACTCAAGAAGCAACCATAGCACACTCCTTTGTCTCTTGTATAAAACCTCATAACTTTTGGAACAAAATCTTTGAAATCTTCTCAAAACTATTTAAAATAAAATTGGACCCTAACACAGAATTGATTATTTTCGGAACAATGGAAGCCTGCTCTGAACTAACTTCATTTCAAATTTTCCTTAACCATGGTTTGATAACGGCAAAACAACATATACTCAAATTTTGGAAAAATGCACCGACCCCAACGCTTAAAATGTGGATCACAAACATGTCCGAAGCGTTACCGAGGCCCGGGACCGTTGGAGAGAGTGGAGGAGGGTCAGGGCGGTGAGTATATACATCGAGCGCGGGGCTTGCTTTTACAGAGGCCCGGGACCGTTGGAGCGAGTGGAGGAGGGTCAGGGCTTACCAAAGTCTGTAACGTTGCACACTTCATAGGTCAGTTCTGGTGGAAACCACTGATTGGTGGAAGCAGACTAGAGGAAGCAGCTGATTGGGTGCAACCTCAGGTTAGCATTTCTGCTTTCCGGTTAAAGTTACAGTGAGCCAAGGATACAGTGGACTAAAGGTACAGTGCTTTAGTAAACGTACAGTGAGTTAAGGGTACAGTGCTTTTTGTTTATATAATTAAGGTGCAGTTTAAAGGTCAAGAGGGAGCAGCTGTTGTGAGTCAGATACCTGCTGATTTCTCCCAGCAGTTTCTATTGTATTATACTTGTATCGGATCCAGGGTAAGGCGGGAGAATGACAGCCAGAGCAGTATACTGTTCTGGATGTCAGATGTGGGAGGTCATGGTGTCGGATGGCCCTCCAGACGTCCACATCTGCACCAGGTGCAGCGAGATGGGGCTCCTAAGGGACCGTATTAGGATCCTGGAGCAGCAGCTCAATGACCTCTGTCTGGTCAGGGAGAGAGAGGAGGTCATAGAGGGGAGTTATAGGGAGGTGGTCACTCCAAAACCACGGGAGAGAGACATGTGGGTCACGTTAATGAAGGGCAAGGGGCAGAGGCAGGGACGAGTGAGTACTCCAATGTCGGTACACCTCGCAAATAAGTACTCCTGTTTGAGTACGGATGGGGGTGACAGCCTACCCGGGGGTAGTGACAGCGGACGGGCCTCCAGTACAGAGACCGGCCCTGTTACTCCTGAAGGTAGGGACAAAAAGAAGAGGGCAATAGTAATTGGGGACTCTATTGTTAGCGGGTCGGATAGGCGATTCTGTGGATGCAGTCGGGAGACCAGGATGGTGGTCTGCCTCCCTGGTGCCAAGGTCTCGGACGTGTCTCAACGCGTCCAAGATATCCTGAAATCAGAGGGAGAGGAGCCTGAGGTCGTGGTACATATAGGTACCAATGACATAGGTAAAAAAAAGGGAAGAGGTCCTGAAGGGAGGATTTAGAGAGTTGGGAGGAGAGTTAAGGAAAAGGACCAAAAAGGTAACAATCTCAGGATTACTGCCTGTGCCACACGACAGTGAGAGTAGGAATGGAGCGAGGTGGAGGATAAATGCGTGGCTGAAAGACTGGTGCAGAGGGCAGTGATTCAAGTTTCTGAATCATTGGGACTTCTTTTGGGGAAGGTGGGACCTGTACAGAAAGGATGGGTTGCACTTGAACCCGAGGGGGACCAATATCCTGGCGGGGAAATTTGCAAAGGCTACTGGGGAGACTTTAAACTAGAATGGTTGGGGCGAGGGACTCAAATAGAGAAAGCTAGTAGACAGAATGGGAGGCAGGAAGCAGAAAAGGGAAGCACTCGGACACAAGAGGAGAAAGAAAAAAAAGGAACTTAAACAAAGAATAAGAGGTGGGGGGTTTCTTAAATGTGCATATTTTAATGCTAGGAGCATTGTAAGAAAGGTGGATGAGCTTAGAGTCTGGATAGACACCTGGAAGTATGATGTTGTGGCGATCAGTGAAACATGGTTGCAGGAGGGCTGTGATTGGAAACTAAATATTCCAGGATTTTGTTGCTTCAGGTGCGATAGAATTGGAGGGGCAAGAGGTGGAGGTGTTGCATTGCTAGTCAGGGAAGATATTACAGCAGTGCTTTGGCAGGATAGATTGGAGGGCTCATCTAGGGAGGCTATCTGGGTGGAACTGAGAAGTGGGAATAGGGGTGTATTATAGACCGCCAAATGGGGATCGAGAATTGGAAGAGCAAATATGTAAGGAGATAGCAGATATTAGTAGTAAGCACAAAGTAGTAATTGTGGGAGATTTCAACTTTCCACACATAATTTTAAGAGTACAGAATCTTTATGTTCCTGTTCCTGTTCCTGTCCTGAATCTTAAGAAAGAAATTAGAAAAGCTAAAAGAAGACATGAGGTTGCTTTGGCAAGTAAGGTAAAAGTAAATCCAAAGGGTTTCTACAGCTATATTAATAGCAAAAGGATAACGAGGGATAAAATTGTTCCATTGGAGAGACAGAGTGGACAGCTATCTGCAGAGCCAAAAGAGATGGGGGAGATATTGAACAATTTCTTTTCGTCGGTATTCACCAAGGAGAAGGATATTGAATCATGTGAGGTAAGGGAAACTAGTAGAGTAGCTATGGATACTATGAGTTTCAAAGTAAAAGAAGTACTGACACTTTTGAAAAATATAACAGTGGATAAGTCTCCAGGTCCGGACGGGATATTCCCTAGGACATTGAGGGAAGTTAGTGTAGAAATAGCCGGGGCTATGACAGAAATATTTCAAATGTCATTAGAAACGGGAATAGTCCCCGAGGATTGGCGTACTGCGCATGTTGTTCCATTGTTTAAAAGGGTTCTAAGAGTAAACCTAGCAATTATAGGCCTGTTAGTTTGACTTCAGTGGTGGGAAAATTAATGGAAATATACTTAGAGATAATATATATAAGCATCTGGATAAACATGGTCTGATTAGGAACAGTCAACATGGATTTGTGCCTGGAAGGTCATGTTTGACTAATCTTCTTGAATTTTTTGAAGAGTTTACTTGGGAAATTGATGAGGGTAAAGCAGTGGATGTTGTCTATATGTGAAAATTTGAATCCCCATTTATATGACCACTCTTGTACCTTTATTATAGCCCTCTGTAGTTTCTGCACAATAAACTTCACATTTCCCCCCCTTTTCCAGATTGCCCCATCATCCGCAGACAGTGAAACTCCCATTTCATTTACAATGTCTTCATATACATCATTTATCATTACTAAAAATAGTAAAGGACTTATTATGCTCCCTTGAGGTTTTCCATTTTCAATATGTAATATTCCTGAGTATTGATTTCCAACTCGTATTGACCTCCCAAATAAAAAATCCTTAATCCATTTAAATATACGACCTTTAATCCCCAATTTACCTCGTTTCACTAATAACCCTTCTCCCCACATCATATCATATGCTTTCTCAATATCAAAAAATACAGCTACTAAACTTTCTCTGTTAATTTGTGCTCTCCTAATTGCATGTTCTAAACATATAGCTGGATCCATGGTGTTTCTCCCCTTCCTGAAACCACTCTGGTAATTGGATAAATATCCTTTATTTTCTACATAATATGTTAACCTTTCATTTACCATTTTTTCCATTGCTTTACATATGTTGGATGTTAACGCAATAGGCCTATAATTCCCTAGGTTTGTCAGATCTTTACCTGGTTTTCCTATTGGGATTACTACTGCCTCCTTCCAGCTTTGCGGTAATTTCCCACCCTCCCACACTTTATTATAAAATTCTAACAAAAAATCCTTGGATGTTTCACTGGGATGGTTTAACATGGTGTAACAAATCTGATCTTTACCTGGTGCTGACATCTTGGTTTTTCTAAGAGCTCGATTGAATTCTGTCTTTGTGAATGGTTTGTTAAAAACATCGTTAGTGTCTTCCTCATATCGTATTAACTGTATATTCTCTGCTATAGTATTTTCTTTTCCTTTTCTTCCTTCTTCACTAACATTGTCTGAACTGTGAATTTTAGCAAAAGATTTTGCCAACATCTCTGCTTTCTCTTCATCTTTCACTGCTGTAATTTCACCGTCAGTTAGGATTGGATATTTGTATTCTCTTTTAATTCCTTTCATTCTCCTTATCATTCCCCAAACTTGACCTACTTTTGTCTCCCTTCCCACTGAGTTACAAAATGTCCTCCATGTTGTGTCTTCGTGTTTGATATCCTGATAATAAACGACACAATTCAGGTTGTTTCAGTTGCCTTATTGTACTCCTTTATTCAGCTCCTTTGTCTGTGTGGCGTAGTAATACTAAAGTGCTTACATACCTAATCACAGTGTGTGTGTGTGTGTGGTGAGTGTGCCTGATACAAAGTAGTGCAGGAGGTTGGGACTGCTACAATGAATATGTAGCATATGTAACATCCCCCCTTCTCAAAAGAAAGGAACAAAAATTAGTAAAATATCTAAGTTAGTTTGTAACACTAGAGGATTGCCAGAGCGAGGGTGGCAATCCTGTAGCAGATACCGTGGGATTATTCTGCCCACATTCGTGGCATTCTGCTTTCTAATATACTACACAACAAAATATATAATGGCAGCTTGTTTTCTTTCAGGTAGTGCGTAGCCAGTCAAGAGTCATGTCTTGGCGTGACTTGTCCCTTCCAGTGCTAGCGATAACGCGCTGGGGGTAAGATGTTGCTCCTGGATCTAGTAGATCTGGTTGTTGCCTGCAGTGTTGCACTCGATGTATTGGTAACTTGTTGAGTTGTTTCCTGGCCATTGGTTGGTGCTGGTTGACTATATGACTCACTGGTAGCAGTTTGTGAGAATGTGTTGTCATCAATGGTAGGTGTTGCTGCTGCTGTGGGTGGTGTCCTAGGAGTTGCTGGTGTTGTCTTTGAAGTTGCAGGTGTTGACATTTCAGGTGTCGGGCGGATGTGAATTCTGTTTCGTCTCAACTGCCTGCCCGGTTCTGTCTCTATGATATATGATTTTGGGGTTCCAGCCCTGCTGGTGATTTGTGCTGGGGTCCATTTCTTTGTTGTTGGATCCTGAGCATGTATGTTTTGGCCTTGAAATAGTTCAGGCAAGTACTGTGCATTTTTGTTGTATTGTTTCAGCCCCTCCTCCTGGGCAGCTGCCAATTTTGCCCTTGTTTCTTCTTGGTCGATAGGGGGTTGGATTTTGCTTGGCAGGGTGGTTTTGTATTTCCTGCCATTTAGCATTTCTGCAGGAGACTTCATGTCAGCCTTTAGTGGAGTTGCCCGTAAGGATAAAAGTGCCAGGTTTGGATCCTCCTTTGCCTCTCGGCATTTTATTAGTGTTTTCTTGACTGTCTGTACTTGCCTTTCAATAAACCCATGGCCCTTTGGGTAATGTGGTGAAGATGTTGTGATTTTGAACCCGTATTCGGTGGCTAGCTCTCTGAATTCCCGAGATGTGAATTGGGTTCCATTGTCACATACGATCTGCTCAGGTATTCCTTGCTCTGCAAACAACCCTCTAACAATTGACACAATTGTTTTAGCTTTCAAATCCTTTACGTTTCTCACAAATGGAAATTTGGAGTAGTAGCAGGCCATAATCAAATACCATTGCTGGTTCTCTGTGAACAGGTCTGCTCCGATGGTTTGCCATGGCCGGCTTGGGATATCACTGGGTGTCATTTCCTCCTTCTGTTGTGAATTCCTGTATTTTTGGCATATGTGGCATGTAGATACCAGCTTTTCTATGTCCTTGTACATGCCTATCCAGTACACAGCGGATTTAGCACGGAGTCTGCACTTTTCCGTTCCTAAGTGTCCCTGGTGGATCTTTTCGAGGATTTCTTTTTGCATGGACTTGGGTATGATGATTCGTGATCCGGCCATCAGGACTCCATTCTCTACCGAAATATCATCACGGATGGTCCAGTATTCGCGGAGGAGAGGCTGAACTTGTTGTCTCTTTTCTGGCCACCCCTGTATTACCATTTGGGTGAGGAGCTGGAGTTCTTCATCTCTGGCTGTTTCCTCTTTGATCTGTTCCAGCTTCACGCTTGTCACACTCACAATGTGGTGGATCTTTATGCTCAGCCCTTCCATCTCTTGTTTGTCATGTGTTGATAGTCTGGAGAGGGCGTCAGCTAGCAGCAGGTCTTTTCCTGGCTTGTATCTGATGTTGTAGTCGTAGTGCTGTAGCCTCAGTAATAGTCTCTGTAGTCTGGCTGGTGCTTTGGTGAGGTTTTTTTTTTCGATTTGGTCTGTTTCAATGTCGAAATTTCTTCCATATAGGTAAGTGTGAAATTTCTCGCAGCCATAGACTACTGCTAAGAGTTCTCTCTCTATGTTTGCGTACCTTTTTTTTTTTTTTTTTCCTCCCCCCTTCTCAAAAGAAAGGAACAAAAATTAGTAAAATATCTAAGTTAGTTTGTAACACTAGAGGATTGCCAGAGCGAGGGTGGCAATCCTGTAGCAGATACCGTGGGATTATTCTGCCCACATTCGTGGCATTCTGCTTTCTAATATACTACACAACAAAATATATAATGGCAGCTTGTTTTCTTCGCGGTTTTTTTACTCGAGAGTCACCGCTGCCACCATGTTGTGTCTTCGTGTTTGATATCCTGATAATAAACGACACAATTCAGGTTGTTTCAGTTGCCTTATTGTACTCCTTTATTCAGCTCCTTTGTCTGTGTGGCGTAGTAATACTAAAGTGCTTACATACCTAATCACAGTGTGTGTGTGTGTGTGTGGTGAGTGTGCCTGATACAAAGTAGTGCAGGAGGTTGGGACTGCTACAATGAATATGTAGCATATGTAACACTCCAAAATTCCCTCTTTGCATTTTTTATTACTCTTCTTACACTTGCTTGCAACCTTTTGTATTCAATAAGATTCTGGATTTCCATAATTGACAATTTCAGGGGGTTTTAACGGGCCCGCTACGCTAGAAACAATGGTAAGTGCCTACCTGCAGTACATCGCGTGTAATCCATTTGGAGTAGCATAGCAACAGTCATGGGTCGTGACCCGACTGCCGTGAAACCTCCCTATTCAGTAAAGTCGAAAAGCGGCGAAGAAAAGTAGAAAGGATCCCCACCCTCCCGGCACCCCCGGCAAGTGAAGTGATGGACGTGGGGGTCTGGACCAATCGCTGACGTCCCGCCCCCCGGCGACGTCATGTCAGTTATTTAGGTTTTCGGCGATGCGTCGTTCGATTAGTTGGCTTTTCCGCGATCCGACCATTCGGTTAGTTAGCTTTTCGGAGGTCCGCCATTTCGGTGAGTTGGATTTTAATCGTCGTTTCCGTTCAGCTCGTTGTCTTTTCAGCGATCCGCCACATCGGTTATTTACCTTTTCAGCGTAGTTTCTGTTCGGTTATTTGGCTTCCACTTCTTCGCTTCGGCATCTTGTCCTTGGACTACACGTCCGGGTACCCCGGCCAAAATGTTCCAGCTACACTAGTCCCACCTGCCTGCGATTGGTCCATATCCCTCCAAATTAGTGCTGCCCGTGTACCTCCAACTTTTTCTTAAACGTTGGGATAGTTCCAGCCTTAACTACCTGCTCTGGCAGCTTGTTCCATACATCCACCATCCTTTGTATTGTATAACCCTCTGATTCCTATTAAATCTTTCCTGTTTCACCTTGAACCTACCCTTGAATCTGGTCCTCGATTCCCGTACACAGGAGGGCTGTATTGGAAACTAAATATTCCAGGATTTCGTTGCTTGAGGTGTGATAGAATTGGAGGGGCAAGAGGTGGAGGTGTTGCATTGCTTCTCAGGGAAGATATTACAGCAGTGCTTTGGCAGGATAGATTAGAGGGCTCGTCTAGGGAGGCTATTTGGGTGGAACTGAGAAATGGGAAAGGGGTAGCAACACTTATAGGGGTGTATTATAGACCGCCAAATGGGGAGCGAGAATTGGAAGAGCAAATATGTAAGGAGATCGCAGATATTAGTAGTAAGCACAAGGTAGTGATTGTGGGAGATTTCAATTTTCCACACATCGACTGGGAAACACATTCTGTAAATGGGCTGGATGGTTTGGAGTTTGTAAAATGTGTGCAGGATAGTTTTTTGCAGCAATACATAGAGGTACCTACTAGAGAAGGGGCGGTGCTGGACCTGCTGTTATGAAATGAGACGGGTCAGGTGGCAGAGGTATGCGTTGGGGAACGGTTCGGGTCCAGTGATCACAATATCATTAGTTTCAATATAATTATGGAGAGGGTCAGAACTGGACCTAGGGTTGAGATTTTTGATTGGAGAAAGGCTAACTTTGAGGAGATGTGAAAGGATTTAACAGGAGTAAATTGGGACATTTTGTTTTATGGGAAAGATGTGGAAGAGAAATGGAGGACATTTAAAGGTGAAATTTTAAGAGTACAGAATCTTTATGTCGCTGTTCGGTTGAAAGGAAATAGTAAAAATTGGAAAGAGCCATGGTTTTCAAGGGAAATTGGACACTTGTTCAATTATCTACAATAATTATAGGCAGCATGGAGTAAATGAGGTGCTTGAGGAGTATAAAGAATGTAAAAAGAATCTTAAGGAAGAAATTAGAAAAGCTAAAAGAAGATACGAGATTGCCTAAGGTGAAAGTAAATCCAAAGGGTTTCTACAGCTATATTAATAGCAAAAGGATAATGAGGGATAAAATTGGTCCATTAGATAGAGTGGACAGCTATCTGCAGAGCCAAAAGAGATGGGGGAGATATTGAACAATTTCTTTTCTTCGGTATTCACCAAGGAGAAGGATATTGAATTATGTGAGGTAAGGGAAACAAGTAGAGTAGCTATGGAAACTATGAGATTCAAAGAAGAGGAAGTACTGACACTTTTGAAAAATATAAAAGTGGATAAGTCTCCAGGTCCGGACAGGATATTCCCTAGGACATTGAGGGAAGTTAGTGTAGAAATAGCAGGGGCTATGACAGAAATATTTCAAATGTCATTAGAAATAGTGCCGGAGGATTGGCGTACTGTGCATGTTGTTCCATTGTTTAAAAAGGGTTCTAAGAGTAAACCTAGCAATTATAGACCTGTTAGTTTGACGTCACTGGTGGGAAAATTAATGGAAAGGATACTTAGAGATAATATATATATAAGCATCTGGATAAACAGGGTCTGATTAGGAACAGTCAACATGGATTTGTGCCTGGAAGGTCATGTTTGACTAATCTTCTTGAATTTTTTGAAGAGGTTACTCGGGAAATTGATGAGGGTAAAGCAGTGGATGTTGTCTATATGGACTTCAGTAAGGCCTTTGATAAGGTTCCTCATGGAAGGTTGGTTAAGAAGGTTCAATTGTTGGGTATTAATGGTGGAGTAGCAAGATGGATTCAACAGTGGCTGAATGGGAGATGCTAGAGAGTAATGGTGGATGGCTGTTTGTCAGGTTGGAGGCCAGTGACTAGTGGGGTGCCACAGGGATCTGCGTTGGGTCCACTGTTGTTTGTCATGTACATCAATGATCTGGATGATGGTGTGGTAAATTGGATTAGTAAGTATGCAGATGATACTAAGATAGGTGGTGTGCATAATGAAGTAGATTTTCAAAGTCTACAGAGAGATTTATGCCAGTTGGAAGAGTGGGCTTAAATGATGGCATATGGAGTTTAATGCTGATAAGTATGAGGTGCTACATCTTGGCAGGGCAAATCAAAATAGAACGTACATGGTAAATGGTAGGGAATTGAAGAATGCAGTTGAACAGAGGGATCTGAGAATAACTGTGCACAGTTCCCTGAAGGTGGAATATCATGTAGATAGGGTGGTAAAGAAAGCTTTTGGTGTGCTGGGCATTATAAATCAGAGCATTGAGTATAGAAGTTGGGATGTAATGTTAAAATTGTACAAGGCATTGGTGAGGCCAATTCTGGAGTATGGTGTACAATTTTGGTCGCCTAATTATAGGAAGGATGTCAACAAAATAGAGAGCGTTCAGAGGAGATTTACTAGAATGTTGCCTGGGTTTCAGCAACTAAGTTACAGAGAAAGGTTGAACAAGTTAGGTATTTATTCTTTGGAGCGCAGAAGGTTAAGGGGGGACTTGATATAAGTCTTTACAATGATGAGAGGGATAGACACATTTGACGTGGATAAGCTTTTCCCACTGAGAGTAGGGAAGATTCAAACATGACTTGAGAATTAAAGGACAGAAGTTTTGGGGTAACATGAGGGGGAACTTCTTTACTCAGAGAGTGGTAGCTGTGTGGAATGAGCTTCCAGTGAAGGTGGTGGAGGCAGGTTCGATTTTATCATTTAAAAATAAATTGGATAGTTATATGGACGGGAAAGGAATGAAGGGTTATGGTCTGAGCGCAGGTGTATGGAACTAGGGGAGAATACGTGTTCGGCACGGACTAGAAGGGTCGAGATGGCCTGTTTCCGTGCTGTAATTGTTATATGGTTATATGGTTACTCTGGATAAGAGATTCTGTGCATCTAGCGGATCTATTCCTCTCAAGATTTTATACACTTCGAGAATATCGCTCATCATCCTCATGCGCTCCAAGGAATAGAGTCCCAGTCTGTCCCGACCTCTCTCCCTGTAGCTCAAGCCCCTCGACTCCTGGCAACATCCTCGTAAGTCTTCTCTGCACCGTTTCCAGCTTGAAACCATATTTCCTGTAACACGGTGCCCGGGACTGAACACAAAACTCTAAATGCGTCCTCGACATCATCTTGTACAACTGCAACACGACCTCCCAACTTCTACACTCATCTATCTACACGCAACTGTAAATTGTTGTTGACGGATGGAGGAACCTGGGTTGCAAATCATATGGAAAGTCTATCCACGCTGCAACAGGAAGTACTGCATTGTCGCTTCCCAGTTGTGATTGGAGCCGACCTCCTTGTACGCCATTGTTGCCTGTAAAGATCTCGGTGGCAATTCATGGGACGTCCTGACATTGGCGGCCTAAGATTAGTTGTTTAATGTATCAAATGTTGCCTTATTTTTTGGCGACAGATTTCTTGGAGTCCAGTTGCTGACACGCCCCGAAGGGCTGAGACAAAGCTTGTTTCCAAACCTATTGAAGAGCAACGAGAAACCAAGCAAATGACTGAGAGATAACACCCGGAGAATCAGATGGACTGCGATCCGGGGGCGATGATGAGGTGGAATTTAAACGCTGCCAATTGCAAAATGGTATGAGAAATGAAATGGTAGAATGCTCTTGTAGAAACAAGGAACTGCTGATGCTGCTCCATTCACAAATGGACACAAAAGTGCTGGAGTAACTCAGCGGGACCTGTCCATGTTCTCCACAGAGATGCCGCCTGACCCGCTGATTTACTCCAGCACTTTGTACCTGTCCACGTTCTTTGGGGAAGAATCCTCTGACCCCCATGGACCAGTGATATTATTGGCGGAGATTGTCTCAAACCCCATTGTCCCTCACATCCAGTCCCCGCGCCTCCTTGATTGGAGAAGCGACCGTCCATTAGAGTGCACCCGCCACCGTGGTGACCACTTACAGCTGACTTCGAGAAGGAATGGATCGCTGGTGTTTGTCTTGACCGGGTTGGACCCAGTGCAGTTGAACTCCTTGTCCGATCTGAGCACGCCGGAGATGGTGAGAGTGCAGTTGCCGTTACTCAAGACCAGCCGACCGCACGGGCTAAGCGTCAGGCCGTTCCTGGAGCAGGCATATGAGACTTCCGTGCCCACGGCCGCGCACGATAAAGTCACCGTGTCATTGTGCTCTACAGGGTGGGTGCATTGGATGTGATCACAGGCTGAGAGACAGGTTCTGTTAAAAACACAGCGAGATGATTCATTACCGGCATGGGTCACTCCGCGACCACTAACTAATACCTGCCCGAATACTTCACACATCTGGCTTCAGAGACCGCAATTGCTGCACACTTGGAAATGTGTCAGCATGGGTGGAGAGAATAAACAAAGTTAAAGTTTAGGTGTCAACTGCTCTATATCGGTGAGACCAAGCGCAGGCTAGGGGGATTGGGGGGGGGGGGGGGGGGGGGGGGGGGGGGGGAAACGAAAGGAAGAGGCTGAGACAGTAAGATTTGTGGGAGAACTGGGAAGGAGAGGGGAAGGAGGAAGAAGGCAAGGACTGTCTAAAATTGGAGAAGTCAATGTTCATACCGCTGGGTTGTAAACTGCCCAAGCGAAATATGAGGTGCTGTTCCTCCACTTTGCGCTGGGCCGCACTGTGACCACGGAGGAGGCCCTGGTCAGAAAGGTCAGATTGGGAATGGGAGGGGGGGGGGGGGGGGTTATGAAGTGCTGAGCAACCTGGAGATCAGGTTGATTATTGCGAACTGAGCGGGGGTGTTGGGAGAAGCGATCGCCGCACTTGCGCTTGGTCTCACCAATGTAGAGCAGTTGACACCTGGAACGGAGGATGCAGTAGATGAGGTTGGAGGAGGTGCAGGTGAACTTGTGATGTTATATCAACTGATTGGACAGCGGGCAAAACACGTTTTTCACTATACCTCGGAATACATGAGATAAATAAATCGAAAGGTAATGTTAAACCCAGATCCGGCCCCAAAAATCTCAAGCCAATCCGTTTCGGCAAAAACAGGACAGAACCCAAATGGGGCAGAAGTGTTTTTTGAACTTCCAATTGGACAGATCTAAAGAGGGGAGAGCCAAAACTCAAAACTTTGTTGAAGGGTTACTTGAAATTAGAGAAATCGATATTCACACTGCTTGGCTGTCAGTGGTGCGGGAACAAATGGGAAAATAGAGCTCTTAAAGATAGCGGAGTCAGGGGATATGGGGAGAAGGCAGAAACGGGGTACTGATTGGGGATCACAGTGAATGGCGGTGCTGGCTGGAAGGGCCGAATGGCCTACTCCTGCACCTATTCATATAACAATTACAGCACGGAAACAGGCCATCTCGACCCTTCTAGTCCGTGCCGAACACATAATCTCCCCTAGTCCCATATACCTGCGCTCAGACCATAACCCTCCATTCCCTTCCCATCCATATAACTATCCAATTTATTTTTAAATGATAAAAAAACGAACCTGCCTCCACCACCTTCACTGGAAGCTCATTCCACACAGCTACCACTCTCTGAGTAAAGAAGTTCCCCCTCATGTTACCCCTAAACTTCAGTCCCTTAATTCTCATGTCATGTCCCCTTGTTTGAATCTTCCCTACTCTCAATGGGAAAAGCTTTTCCACGTCAACTCTGTCTATCCCTCTCATCATTTTAAGACCTCTATCAAGTCCCCCCTTAACCTTCTGCGCTCCAAAGAATAAAGCCCTAACTTATTCAACCTTTCTCTGTAACTATTGTCAGGTAGATGAGGCGGAGAGGGCGACCCGGCCGCCAGCACGTTACCCACCTCTCTCAATCTCTCTGCCTCTCCCAAAGATCTTAGACCATATAATCTTTGGCCTCTCCCGCAGAAAGTCCCGCCCCATCCCTTATCCGTCACCAACACGACCTCGTCGCTCACCAGTCCCCGCCCCCCGCTCCCCCATTGGCCGCTCGCCCACGTCGCTCAACGTAACCCTCAAATCCCGCCCTTCACGCTTCCATTCAACCTTCCATTGGCCGCCTCCTAGGGATGATCGGCAGCAGCCATTGGCTGTTCCCCGCGTCGCTTAACGAACCGCCTAAGACACCGGCGCTCCCATTGGGTGCTGCCAGCGTCATTCAGGGCATCTAGCGTCCCCCATTGGTGGAAAGGGAGGTTAACGTCCCGCACCCTCTCTCCCATTGGCTGTTCCCCGCGTCGCTTAGCGCCGCATTCCGCGTCCCATTTGTTCGGGGTGGGGACGGGGCGGGGTAGCACCGTGACCTTCAACGAGCACATGGGCTGCGCCGCGCAACCGAGCTTGAACGAGGATGGCGCGACATAGTTTGGATACGCGACGTGGTGACGTCATCACGCCGTCTGACCGACCAGTGGGCGGAGATAGGGGGCGGGACATGGAGGTGCGCGTTGACGGATATCCGGTCCGAGCAATCAACGAGTGTCGACGTCGGTACGTCACGCCGTTGAGGGCAGGACATGAGGTGGGCAGTGACTGACATGCGGACGGACCAATGAACGAGCGTGGACGGTCATTGCATCACGCCGTAGTAGGTGGGATATCAGGCGGGACCAACCAATGAGAGGCCGTGATGGGGAAGGACGACGTTGATCGACAGCTGCTCCGCCCAATCGCCAGGCATCCGGGCATCCAACGTCGCCGCGGTCATCCCCCGCCATGTTGTCCGGCAAAGCGGCCGTGCTGACCGCTTCGACCCGCGGCATCGGCCTGGCCACCGCCCGCCGCCTGGCCCGCCACGGCGCCCGGGTGCTGGTGAGCAGCCGCCGGCAGGACCACGTGGACGAGGCGGTGTCGGGCCTGCGGGCTGAGGGGCTGGAGGCCTGGGGCGTCGCCTGTCACGTCGGCCGCGGGCCGGACAGGTAACGGCGCCGCTGCGTCACAGGGGGCAATCACAGCGGTGATGTCACAGGGTGGCCGTGACGTAACATGGCTGTGACGTCACGGAGGGGGAGGCGGCCAATGGGATGCGACAGTGGTGACGTTATGAGGGGCGAGACGGCGAATGGGAGAGGAGGTGGTGACGTAATGGGGGTAAAGGAGGCCAATGGGATGCGATAGCGGTGACATCATGGGGTGCGAAGCGGCCAATGGGAGACGGGGGTGGTGACGTCATCGTGGGCGAGGCAGCCAATGGCAGACAGGGTGGTGACGTCATCGTGGGCGAGGGGGCCAATGGGAGAGGGGAGCGGTGACGTAATGGCGGGGCGAGGCGGCCAATGGGAGGCGCGAGCGTTGACATCATGGCGAGGCAGCCAATGGGAGGCAGGATGGTGACGCATTTGGGGACGAGCCGGCCAATGGGAGGTGGGTTTGTGACGTGGGGCGAGGCAGCCAATGGGAGGCGGGTTCATAACATCCTAAGGGTGAGGCAGCCAATGGGAGGGAGGAGCGGTGACATCATGGGGGGCGAGGTGGCCAATGAGAGATGGGTTGGGTAGTGGGCAGATGCATGGCCGATACAATTTAATGATTGTGGATGATCTGCCATGATCACATTGAATGGCAGTGTTGGCTCGATGGGCCGAATGGCCTACTTCTGCACCTATTGTCTATTGCCAATTTTCAACAGAATATTGTAGGCATGAATACAGATCAGATCAGTGTGCCCACATTGAATGGCGGTGCTGGCTCGAAGGGCTGAATGGCCTACTCCTGCGTCTATTGTCTATTGACAGGGAGGCGCTGGTGGCTGAGGCCGTGCGCCTGTTCGGTGGAGTGGACATCCTCGTCTCCAATGCCGGAATCAACCCGCACGCGGGCAGCATCCTGGACTGCCCGGAGAGCGCTTGGGACAAGCTGTGGGAGGTGAACGTCAAGGCGGCGGCACTCCTCGCGGGGCTGGTGGTCCCCCACATGGAGAAGAGGGGAGGTGGGTCTATCGTGCTGGTTGGCTCGGTGGCCGGCTACAGGCCGTCGTTCCCCATCGGGGCGTACGGGGTGAGCAAGACGGCGCTGCTGGGCCTGACCAAGGCTCTGGCCGGGGAACTGGCCCCGCTCCGCATCCGGGTCAACTGCCTGGCCCCGGGCTTCATCAAGACCAACTTCAGCTCTGCTCTGTGGGAGGAGGATGGCCTCTGGCGGAAACTGGAGAAGGGGGTAGCCATGGGGCGGCTGGGAGAGGCAGAGGAGTGCGCCGGAGTCGTGGCGTTCCTCTGCTCACCCGACGCGGCCTACATCACCGGGGAGACGGTCGGGGTGAACGGGGGCATCGACTGCCGTCTCTGAGCTGCCTTCACCCTCCCCCCTCGTCTCCGATCCTCGAGCCCCCCAAGGAATGGCCGCAAAAAATCAACTCCAGAAATCCACAAAAATCGACTGGAATTATTCCTACTAATTATACCTGCTGCCCCTTCTCCTCACTCCGCAATAACCATCCTGATCTCCCGGTGGCTCAGCACTTCAACTTCCCCCTCCCATTCTAGGCTCGAAGGGTTGAATGGCCTATTCCTACACCTATTGTCTATTGTCTATTCCCAATCCGAACATTCTGTCCTGGGTCTCCTCCATGACCAGAGTGAGTCAATAGACAATAGGTGCAGGAGTAGGCCATTTGGCCCTTCGAGCCAGCACCCCATTGAATGTGATCATGGCTGATCATCCCCAATCAGTACCCTGTTCCTGCCTTCTCCCCATATCCCCTGACTCCGCTATCTTTAAGAGCTCTATCTAGCTCTCTCTTGAAAGCATCCAGAGAACCGACCTCCACTGCCCTCTGAGGCAGAGAATTCCACAGATTCACAACTCTCTGGGTGGAAAAGTGTTTCCTCGTCTCCGTTCTAAATGGCTTACCCCTTATTCTTAAACTGTGGCGCCCGGTTCTGGACTCCCCCAACATCGGGAACAAGTTTCCTGTCTCTAGTGTGTCCATCTCTTAGTAATCTTATTTGTTTCAATAAGAATCCCTCATCCTTCTAAACTCCAGAGTATACAAGCCCAGCAGCTCCATTCTCTCAGCATATGACAGTCCCGCCATCCAGGGAATTAACCTTGTAAACCTATGCTGCACTCTCTCAATAGCAAGAATGTCGTCCCTCAAATTAGGGGACTAAACCTGTGCGCAATACTCCAGGTGTGGTCTCACTAGGGCCCTATACAACTGACCCCTCGCAAATTGGAGGAGCAGCACCTCGTATTTCACTTGGGCAGTTTACACCCCAGTGATATGAACATTGACCATCAATTTCAGGTAGTCCCTGCCTTCTTCTTTCCCCTCCCCTTCCCAGCTCTCCAACAGCTCACTGTCTCCGCCTCTTCCTTTCTTCTTCCCGCCCCCACCAGCCCCACATCAGTCTGAAGAAGGGTCTCCACCCGAAACGTCGCCTATTCCTTCGCACCATAAATGCTGCCTCACCCGCTGAGTTTCTCCAGCATTTTTGTTTACCTTCGATTTTTTCAGCATCTGCAGTTCTTTCTTAAACATTCTACTTCTCGAGTCCGTGAGTGATACGGTGTGGAAAGAGGCCTAATTTGCCCACGCTGGCCACCTCCTCAACTTAATACCTTTCATCTAATCAATGATTGTTCTGGAATGGTTATATACATATATATTTTTTAAAATTTTAATTAAAATATTAATTCATAAGTCTGTTTATTGTCATTATTTCGGTCAAGAAAGCTAATTGCATGTTGACCTTCATAAGTAACATTCGCAAATTTGCAGATGACAAAGCTGGGTAGCAGTGTGAACTGTGAGGAGGATGCAGGGTGACTTGGACAGATTGGGTGAGTGGGCAGATGCAGTTTAATGTAGATAAATGTGAGGTTATTCACTTTGGTGGCAACAACAGGAAGAGATTATTATCCGAATGGTGTCAAGTTGGGAAAAGGGGAAGTACAATGGGATCTGGGGGTCCTTGTTCATCAGTCACTGAAAGTAAGCATGCAGGTACAGCAGGCAGTGAAGAAAGGGAATGGCATGTTGGCCTTCATAACGAGGATTTGAGTATAGGTCCTTCTGCAATTGTACCCTAGTGAGACCACACCTGGAGTATTGTGTGCAGTTTTGGTCTCCTAATTTGAGGAAGGACTGTACTGCTATTGAGGCACTGCAGCATAGGTTCACAGGGTTAATCCCCGGGATGGTGGGACTGTCATATGAGGAAAGATTGGAAAGACTGGACGTTTTTAGACTGGACTGGAATTTAGAAGGATGAGAGGATATCTTATAGAAACATATAAAATTACCAGACTAAGTGGGACCCGTTGGGTCCCATGTTCACACGGGAGGGCTGGTCCCCCAACGCAATATTCCACCTCTCCACTAATTCCAATATTGGCGGCCAGTAAGGGGGGGGGAGTGCTTTTTGGAGCGTTATTATGGATATTGTGGGCTGAAGGGTCTGGTTTCCAGAGGGCTAGTATGGACATTATGGGCCAAATGGATTCTTGCGGTGGCAGCTCAGTCACTCAAGCCTGATGTGCTGGCAGCTCACTCACGGCTGGTGGGCTGGCAGTTGACTCACGGCTTTTCCTTGAAATTCCATTTCAAGCAGGGTGCAAGGCCATCAAATTCAAGTGCAGTTTCTTACCACTTCAAACAGGGTGCAAGGCCACCAAATCCAATTTCAGTTTCATGCCACTTCAAGCAGGGTGCAAGGCCACCAAATTCAGGTGCAGTTTCCCACCACTTAAAGCAGGGTGCAAGGCCACCGAATTCAAGTGCAGTTTCCGACCACTTCAAGCAGGGTGCAAGGCCACCAAATTCATGTGCTTTTTCATGCCATTTCAAGCAGGGTGCAAGGCCACCAAATGCTAGTGCTGTTTCATGCCATTTCAAGCAGGGTGCACTGCCACCAAATTCAAATGCAGTTGCATACCATTTCATGCAGGGTGCAAGGCCACCACATTCAAATGCCGTTTCATACCATTTCAAGCAGGGTGAAACCACCATAAAACCACACAAAACACCACATAAAAAACAAACACAGTTCAGTAGACATTCAGTGTGTTCAGTTGATTAACAGCTCAGTCGTGACCTCTCCCTCCCCCATCTGGCAGAGGCTGAGCCACACCCACACTTCCGGGTATTATAATCCCTCCCACTCCCACCGGAAGGGGCGTGGCGTGAATAACAGGAGAGAGATTCTCAACATTTTTGAAACATTAATAACACTTTTATTTTTAATTGATGGGAAGAATCCTCTGCACCTGATGAGTGGAGGGGGACTGAGTAAGATGGCCAAAAATCAGCCGTAAGTGGTAGCGTTTGATCTAACATCAATGGACAGTGCAAACAGGAAGTTGTCACGTTTCCACCAACAACTATTTGCAGTGCAGCAGTTCAAAGTAACCACATTTTTATTTTCAAACCACATTAAGGGCACTCACATTTGAGTAGACATGTGTTCAGTGTTATTCACAGCTCAGAGAGACGTGGCCCTCTCGCTTCCTCCATCTTGCAGAGAATGAGTGAGGTACATCACCTCCCGGTTTATATTCTCTCCCCCTCCCACCAGCAGGGGCAGCAGAAAGAATCTCAACATTTTAAAACATGAATAACTCTTTTATTTTTCATCGATGGGAAAAATGCTCTTGCCCTGCACAGCGTAGGGGGACTCTGAGTGAGATGGCCAAAAATCACATCCGTAAGTGGCAGCGTTTTTTCCTTAAAATCACGAAAGAGAAAAACAGGGAATGGTCAAGATCTTACTTTTAGTAATATAGATAAAAGGACAGAACAGGCTAGATGCAGGAAAAATGTTCCCAATGTTGGGGCCGTCCAGTACCAGGGGCCACACACAGTTGAAGAATAAGGGGTCGGCAATTTAGAACAGAGATGAGGAAACACTTTTCCACCCAGAGAGTTGTGAGTCTGCGGAATTCTCTGCCTCAGAGAGCGGTGGAGGCTGGTTCCCTGGATACTTTCAAGAGAGAGCTGGATAGAGCTCTTAAAGATAGCGGAGTCAGGGGAGATGGGGAGAAGGCAGGAGCGGGGTACTGATTGTGGATGATCAGCCATGATCACATTGAATGGTGGTGCTGGCTTGAAGGGCTGAACGGCCTACTCCTGCACCGATTTACTGCTCTCTCAATCTGCAGGTGCTGGTTTAAACTGAAGATGGACGCAAAAAGCTGGAGTAACTCAGCGGGCCAGACAGCATCTCTGGAGAGAAGGAAGGAATAGGTGACGTTTCGGATCGAGACTTCTTCAGTCCCGAAATGTCACATATTCCTTTTCTCCAGAGATGCTGTCTGTCCCGCTGAGTTACTCCAGCTTTTTCTGCTCTCTAGTCTCTAGCGGCCCACAAGCTTCAAAAATAAGAAGGTGCACAAAAATGCTGGAGAAACTCAGCGGGTGCAGCAGCATCTATGGAGCGAAGGAAATAGGTGACGTTTCGGGCCGAAACTCTTCTTCAAAAATAAGAACGTCGTTTTATTGTGGGATGAACTGAGAAATGGACTGGATCAGAATGTCAGGACAGACAGCCATTCACTGAGATACTGTACCGCTGCGCCACAGAGGCAGCCCTACCCATTGATCTATCTATCTGTAGGTGACAATGTTCGTTTCCCGCCCATCGTTAGACCTGGTGTTATTCTAAACCTGGATTAGATCAAGCCGCTTGGTACAGTTGCCGGAGTGGGCGAGGGAAGGATCAGAATGCAATGTGAATCACAATATTTGGGGGGGGGGGGGGGGGGGGGGGGGGGGGGGGCTAGATGGGCGACCATAACATCACAAGAACCCCATAATTGTAAATTGCCCCCAGTGTGTGTGGGATGGTGTCAATCCAGAGAGTTGTGAGTCTGTGGAATTGAGCGGCTGGGTTTGTATACTCTGAAATTTAGAAGGATGAGAGGGATTCTTATTGAAACATATAGCATTATTAAGGGTTTGGACACGCTAGAGGCAGGAAGTAATTTCCCGATGTTGGGGGAGTCCAGAACCATGGGCCACACACAGTTTAAGGATAAGGGGGGAGCCATTTAGAACGGAGATAAGGACACACTTTTTCACCCAGACAGTTGTGAGTCTGTGGAATTCTCTGCCTCAGAGGGCGGTGTAGGCCGGTTCTCTGGATACTTTCAAGAGGGAGCAAGATAAGCTCTTGAGGATATGGGGCGAAGGGGATATGGGGAAAAGGCAGGAACGGGGTACTGATTGGGGATGATCAGCCATGACCGCAGTGAATGGCGGTGCTGGCTCGAAGGGCCGAGCGTTGGGCAAGCATCGTAGGGGGAGAGAGAATTACAACAATTGCAAAGGGGAAAAAATCTCAGTCTGGTCTAGCAAAGAGACACATCTCTCTCTCTGCCAGTCGCCATTTTCTCGTCGCCATTCACCATGAGCCAACAATCCTCTTCCGCCCAACCGGGTTGTCATCTGTTGGTAGAGATGTGATGGAGGTCAGCGCCAAGGAGGTGAAACACGGGCGACGATTACCCAAAACTGTTTTTAACCCCCCCCCCCACTGGAAGTGTGTCTCTTGTAAAAGTTCTCAGGCTAAGGAGAGCTGTGCCTGTAAAGCTATCGTCTCCAGCGTATTCCTGAAATCTACGTTTCATTTGTCAACAAAATAGAAAGTGTACAGAGGAAATTTACTAGAATGTTGCCTGGGTTTCAGCACCTAAGTTACAGGGAAAGGTTGAACACGTTAGGTCTTTATTCTTTACGGCGCAGAGGGTTAAGGGGGGACTTGATTGAGGTCTTTAAAATGATGAGAGGGATGGACAGAGTTGACGTGGATAAGCTTTTTCCATTGAGAATAGGGATGATTCAAACACGAGGACATGATTTGAGAATTAAGGGACAAAAGTTTAGGGGTAACATGAGGGGGAAATTCTTTACCCAGAAAGTGATAGCTGTGTGGAATGAGCTTCCAGTGGAAGTGGTGAGGGCAGGTTCGATTTTATCATTTAAAAATAAATTAGATAGGTATATGATTTAAATCTTTTTATTTGAATTTCACAGCAATTTGCATACATACAATTATAACAGACAGTGACAGTCAAGGCATAATTGTGCAACAGTATGTAAGCGACCCTCAACGCCCTTACCCTTACCCACCTTCAACCCACCCGATAGGTATATGAAAGGGAAAGGAATGGAAGGTTATGGTCTGAGTGCAGGTAGATGGGATTAGGTGAGAGTAAGTGTTCGGCACGGACTAGAAGGGCCAAGATGGCCTGTTTCCGTGCTGTAATTGTTATATGGTTATATTGACATGATGAAATAATCGGTCGCCTGGGCTTGTACTCACTGGAATTTAGAATAGACAATGGATAACAGGTGCAGGAGTAGGCCATTCGGCCCTTCGAGCCAGCACTACCATTCACCGTGATCATGGTTGATCATCCCCAATCAGCATCCCGTTCCTGCCTCCTCCCCATATCCCCTGACTTCGCTATCTTTAAGAGCCCTATCCACCTCTCACCTGAAAGTACCCAGAGAACCGGCCTCCACCGCCCTCTGAGGCAGGGAATTCTACAGACTCACCAAAATGCTGGAGTAACACATTGGGCCAGGCATATTGGTCCTTATTGCGAGAGGATTTGAGTTTAGCAGCAAGGAGGTTCTACTGCAGTTGTAAAGGACCCTGGTGAAACCGCACCTGGGGATTGTGTTAAATTTTGGTCTCCTAATTTGAGAAGGACATTATTGCTATTGAGGGAGTGCAGCGTAGGTTCAGCAGGTTAATTCCCGGTATAGCGGGACTGACATGATGAAATAATGGATCAACCAGGATTGGAATTTCACTGGAATTTAGAAGGGTGAGAGGGGATCTTACAGAAACATATAAAACCCTTCAAAATCCTAAGCATTTAGAACGGAGATGAGGAAACACATTTTCCCACGGAGAGTTGTGGATCTGTGGAATTCTCTGCCTCACCCGGTTCTCGGGTGGCTTTCAAGAGAGAGCTAGATAGGGCTCTTAAAGATAGGGGATTCGGGAGATATGACGGGAAGGCAGGAACGGGGTACTGATTGTGGATGATCAGCTATGATCACATTGAATGGAGGTGGTGGCACGAAGGACCGAATTGCTTAATCATGCACCTATTATCTATTGTCTATTGATCACTGTAAATCCCTCACCCCCGATTCCCAGTCTGAAGAAGGGTCTCGACCCGAAACGCCACCCGTTCCTTCTCTCCACAGATGCTGCCTGTCCCGCTGAGTTACTCCAACATTTCGCGCACATCTTCCATTCACCGCAAGTATGAAATGACAATAATAATTCGAGAGTTAATAATTGAACAAGATCGAAGTCAAACTCACCGAGTGCCTTCAGTGTGATGGTCGCTGAGGCTCGAGCGGCGCCGCCTTCTGCAGCGAGTGTCACTGTGTAATCCCCGTTGTCCGACTCGTTCACCGAACTCAGTACCAGCGACCCGCTGGTGAAGTTTAAATCCACCCGTGACCTGTACTCAGGATGGATCACCGCGGATGTTCCGATCCATGGGACGATCGTTTTTGATTAGCAAACCCAGTTTCTGTTGGAGACAGCACTTGACGGCCGCACGTGAACTCCACGTCTCCCCCAATGCGGACATCTATGTCGCTCTGTGCCGGCTCGACGGTAAACCACTGCGACCCGCCTGAGGATGAGAAAGGCGCATGAGAGCGGGGAAAAGCAAGTGACGGCCAAAGTTCACAAGGGATAGGAGAAGAATAAGGCCATTCTGCCAATCAGGGCTACCCCGCCATTCAATCATGTCTGATCTATCTCCCTCCTAGTCCCATTCTGCATTCTCCCCATAACACCTGACACCCGCATTAATCAAGAACTTGTCAATCTCTTCCTTAAATATATCCACTGACTTGTGGCCTCGGACATGTTGGATTGCAGACTGACATTCGCCACCAGTTCTGCGGACGGAATAAAGATTAAAATACATGTAGCAAGGAACTGCATATGCTGGTTCAATTCCCAGGTAGACACAACGTGCTGGAGCAACTCAGCGGGACAGGCGGCATCTCCGGAGAGAAGGAATGGGTGACATTTCGGGTCGAGACCTGTCTTCAGACTAAAGATTAAACAAATGGCAGAGCATAGAAACATAGACACACAGAAACATAGACAAATAGGTGCAGGATTAGGCCATTTGGCCCGTCGACACCCAGTCTACTCAACCTCTCCCTACAGCTTGCACCCTCAAGTCCTGGCATCATCGTTAATCTTTTTTGACCCCTTTCAAGCTTGACAAGGTTCCTGAAACCTTTTCACCGGGCTGGAGAACAGATTGAGACGTAGATTTAAAACCTGTTCAAATGGAGTTTTCTGTCCTAGTACATTCCAAGTACCAGTGAATTTAGCTGGACAGAAAACTGGACTGGTCCATGTAGAATTAGCCATCCCAGGAATTAACCTGGTGAGCCTATGCTGCACTCTCTCAATAGCTAGGTCTTTCCTCAAATATGGACACAATACTCCACAATACTGCAACTGCACACAATACTCCAGGCGTGGTCCCACTAGGGTCCTGTACAACGTCATTGAATCATCAAGCACACGCCGTTCGGCCCCACGTGCCCATGCAGCCCAACATGCGCCATTTACTCTAGACCCACCTGACCGCGTTTGGCCCATATCCCCCTAAACCTGTCCTATCCATTTACTTGTCCAAATGTTCAGGAAGCTAATGGCACATTGCTCTTTATTGTGAGAGGATTTTAGTTTAGGAGCAAGGTGGTTCTACTGCAGTTGTACAGAGCCTTGGTGAGACCGCACCTGGGGTGTTGTGTTAAAATTTGGTCTCCTAATTTGAGAAGAACATTATTGCTATTGAGGGAGTGCAGCCTGGTTAATTCCCGGGATGGCGGAGCTGGCATGATGAAATAATGGATCCACAAGGATTGCAATTTCACAGGAATTTAGGATGAGAGGGAATCTTACAGAAACAATTACAATCCTTAAGAATAATCCTAAACATTTAGAACGGAGATGAGGAAACACATTTTCACACAGAGTTGTGAATCTGTGGGATTCTCTGCCTCAGAGGGCGGTGGAGGTCGGTTCTCTGGAGGCTTTCAAGAGAGAGCTAGATAAGGCTCTTAAAGATAGCGGAGTCCGCGGATATGGGGTGGAACGGGGCACTGATTGATGATGATCAGCCATAATCATATTGAATGGCGGTGCTGGCTCGAAGGGCCGAATGACCTACTCCTGCATCTATTTTCTATTGATCACTGTAAATCTCTCACCCCCGATTCCCAGTCTGAAGAAGGGTCTCGACCCGAAACGCCACCCGTTCCTTCTCTCCACAGATGCTGCCTGTCCCGCTGAGTTACTCCAACATTTTGCGCACATTTTCCATTCACTGCAAGTATGAAATGACAATGATAATTCTAGAGTGAACGATTGAACAAGATCTAAGTCAAACTCACCGAGGGCCTTCAGTGTGATGGTCGCTGAGGCTCGAGCGGCGCCGCCTTCTGCAGCGAGTGTCACTGTGTAATCCCCGTTATCCGACTCGTTCACCGACCTCAGCACCAGCGACCCACTGATGAAGTTTAAATCCACCCGTGACCTGTACTCAGGATGGATCACCGCGGATGTTCCGATCCACGTGACGATCGTTTTCGATTGGAAAACCCAGTTTCCACCACAGATAGCACTCCACCAGAGACACAAAACGCCGTGATAATTCAGAGTTCAGGAACATCTCTGGAGTGAAGGAATAGGCGACGTTTCGGGCCGAGACCCTTCTTCAGACCCGAAACGTCACCCGTTCCTTCTCTCCGGAAATGCTGCCTGTCCCGCTGAGTAACTTCAGCATTTTGTGTTGATCTTCTGTTTAAACCAGCATCTGCAGTTCCTTAGACACAGTTCATTTAGAAGGGTGAGAGGGGATCTTACAGAAGGAAGTAACATTCCAGCGGGATTGTACAAGCTAGATGCAGGAAAAATGTTCCCGATGCTGGGGGAGTCCAGAACCAGGGGTTACAGAGACGGAGAGAGGGGGGCCTGTAGGGGAGGGGAGGTGAGGGTCGAGAGGTCCTTACCCAGCACGGTGAGGTTGGTTGTGCCCTCCTGTTTGCCCTCTGGGTAGGTGTAAAACTCACAGCTGTAGATGCCGTAGTCTCCCATCTGCAACGGGTTGATGATCAGCGTGGCATCGTCCAGGCTGGGCTGGCGGAAGATGATGCGGTCTCCGGTCTCGGCCGGGTAGTTGGTGCCCAGGATGGGGTTGTAGACGGCCAGGACGATCTTCGCACCTGACGCGTCCTTCACTCAGGCCACCTGGGTGCCCACAAACCCAGACACACACTGCTGCACCGTGACGTGCTGGGCTAGTGACCCTGGGGAAGTAAGGGGAGGAAGTGATGGAGACTCAGTCTTGTAATGGCGGTTAACACACACACACACACACAAACAGTATATGTATCTCTTGAAAGCATCCAGAGAACCTGCCTCCGCCGCCGTCTGATCACCATTCCGCAGATCACCATTTGCAGTAAGTAGTCCATTTCAACTTCAAGCAGAACACCCAAGCCACAATTTGCAGTAAGTAGTGCCTTTCAGCTTCAAGCCAAAGCTCACAAGCCACCATTTGCAGTAAGTAGTGCCTTTCAGCATCAAGCCAAAGCACCCAAACAACCATTTGCAGGCAGTGCCTTTTTACTTCAAACAAACCATATTTTCATTTTCAAACCACATTAAGGGTACTCAGTTGTGTAGACATTTGTTCAGTGTTATTCAGAGCTCAGAGAGACGCGACCCTTGGCTTCATCCATCTTGCAGAGACTGAGTGAGGCACACCACTTCCTGGTTTTATAGTCCCCCCCCCCCCCCCCCCCCCCTCCCTCCAGCAGGGGCAGCAGACAGAATGGTGATTTTTTTAAACTTCAAGCCAAATCACCCAAGCCACCTTGGGAGCTTTGCTTGAAGTTGAAAGGCACTACTTACTGCAAATGGTGGCATGAAGTTTAAAGGCACTACTTGCTGCAAATGGTGGCTTGGGAGCTTTGGCTTGAAGTTTGAAAAATTCACCATTCTGTCTGCTGCCCCTGCTGGAGGGAGGGGGAGGGACTATAAAACGAGGAATTGGTGTGCCTCACTCAGTCTCTGCAAGATGGATGAAGTAAAAAGGCACTGCCTGCAAATGGTGGCTTGGGTGCTTTGGCTTGAGGTTGAAAGGCACTAATTACTGCGAATGGTGGCTTGGGTGCTTTGGCTTGAAGTTGAAGGCACCTCTTACTGCAAATGGTGGCTTGGGTGCTTTGGCTTGAAGTTGAAATGCACTATTTATTGTAAATGATGGCCTTTCAACTTCAAGCCAAATCACCCGCCACCGTTGCAGTAAGTAGTGCCTTTCAACTTCAAGCCAAAGCACCCAAGATACCATTTGCAGTAAGCAGTGCCTTTCAATTTCAAGCAAAGCACCCAAGCCACTATTTGCAGTAAGTAGTGCCTTTCAACTTCAAGCCAAAGCAGCCAAACAACCATTTGCAGGCAGTGCCTTTCTACTTCTAACAAACCATATTTTCATTTTCAAACCACATTAAGGGTATTCAGTTGTGTAGACATTTGTTCAGTGTTATTGAAGTTGAAAGTCACTTCTTACTGCAAATGGTGGCTTGGGAGCTTTGCTTGAAGTTGAAAGGCACTACTTACTGCAAATGGTGGCTTGGGTGCTTTGGCTTGAGGTTGAAAGGCACTACTTACTGCAAATGGTGGCTTGTGTGCTTTGCTTGAAGTTGAAAGGCGCTACTTACTGCAAATGATGGCTTGGGTGATTTGGCTTGAAGTTGAAAGGCATTACTTACTGCAAATGGTGGCATGAGGTTTAAAGGCACTACTTGCTGCAAATGATGGCTTGGGAGCTTTGGCTTGAAGTTTGAAAAATCCACCATTCTGTCTGCTGCCCCTGCTGGAGGGACTATAAAATGAGGAATTGGTGTGCCTCACTCAGTCTCAGCAAGATGGATGAAGTAAAAAGGCACTGCCTGCAAATGGTTGTTTGGGTGCATTGGCTTGAAGTTGAAAGGCACTACTTACTGCAAATGGTGGCTTGGGAGCTTTGGCTTGAAGTTGAAATGCGCTATTTACTGTAAATTATGGCCTTTCAACTTCAAGCCAAATCACCCGCCACCATTGCAGTAAGTAGGGCCTTTCAACAAAGCAAAACACCCAAGCCACCATTTGCAGTAAGTAGTGCCTTTCAACTTAAAGCTAAAGCTCCCAAATCACCATTTGCAGGAAGAAGTGCCTTCAACCTCAAGCCAAAGCACCCAAGCCACCATTTGCAGTAAGTTGTGCCTTTCAACTTCAAGGCAAAGCACCAAAGCCACCATCAGCTTTAAGTAGTGCCTTTTGACTTCAAGCCAAATCACCCAAAGCATCATTTGCAGTACACAGTGCCTTTCAACCAAGCCAAAGCACCAAAGCCACCATTAGCATTACGTATTGCCTTTCAATTTCAAGCCAAAGCACCCAAGCCACCATCTGCAGTAAATAGTGCATTTCAACTGCAAGCCAAAGCACCCAAGCCACCATTTGCAGCAAGTAGTGCCTTTCAACCTCATGCCACCACTTGCAGTAAGTAGTGCCTTTCAACTTCAAGCCAAAGCACACAAGCCACCATTTGCTGTAAGAAGTGTCTTTCAACTTCAAGCCAAGTCACTCAAGCCATCATTTGCAGTAAGTAGTGCCTTTCAACTTCAAGCCAAAGCACTAAAGCCACCATTAGCATTAGGTATTGCCATTCAACTTCAAGCTAAAGCACCCAAGCCAGCATCTGCAGTAAATAGTGCATTTCAACTTCAAGCCAAAGCACCCAAGCATCAATTTGCAGTAAGTAGTGCCTTTCAACTTCATGCCACCATTTGCAGTAAGTAGTGCTTTTCAACTTCAAAGCAAAGCAACCAAACCACCATTTGCAGTAAGAATTGCCTTTCAACTTCAAGCCAAAGCACCCAAGCATCAATTTGCAGTAAGTAGTGCCTTTCAACTTCATGCCACCATTTGCAGTAAGTAGTGCCTTTCAACTTCAAGCCAAAGCACCCAAGCCACCATTTGCAGTAAGCAAGTATGATGTTGTGGCGATCAGTGACACATGGTTGCAGGAGGGCTGTGATTGGAAACTAAATATTCCAGGATTTTGTTGCTTCAGGTGTGATAGAATTGGAGGGACAAGAGGTGGAGGTGTTGCATTGCTTATCAGGGAGGAGAAATGGAGGACATTTAAAGGTTAAATTTTAAGAGTACAGAATCTTTATGTCCCTGTTCGGTTGAAAGGAAATAGTAAAAATTGGAAAGAGCCAAGGTTTTCAAGGGAAATTGGACACTTGGTGCGGAAAAAGAAAGTGATAGAATGACGGTCGAACTGATGGGCCGAATGGCCCAAATCTGCTCATATCGCTTATGAACTTATCATTGGACCACTGGTATTCATACAAAGAGCAAACATTGCAATACCTCCTCAGCAGGACGTAACAATCTTCACCTGACCTGTTGTGAGTCTACTCCTGCCATGCCACATCTTGCATATAACCACATAACCATATAACAATTACAGCACGGAAACAGGCCATCTCGGCCCTACAAGTCTGTGCTGAACATTTATTTTCTGCTAGTCCCATCTACCTGCACTCAGGCCATAACCCTCCATCCCTTTCCCATCCATATACCTATCCAATTTATTTTTAAATGATAAAATTGAACCCGCCTCCACCACATCCACTGGAAGCTCATTCCACACCGCTACCACTCTCTGAGTAAAGATGTTCCCCCTCATGTTCCCCCTAAACTTCTGCCCCTTAATTCTTGTCATGTACTCTTGTTTGAATCTTCCCTACTCTCAATGGGAAAAAAAACTTATCCACGTCAACTCTGTCTATCCCTCTCGTCATTTTAAAGACCTCTATCAAGTCCCCCCTTAACCTTCTGCGCTACAAAGAATAAAGACCTAACTTATTAAACCTTTCTCTGTAACTTAGTTGCTGAAACTCAGGCAACATTCTAGTAAATCTCCTCTGTGCTCTCTCTATTTTGTTGACAGTCTTCCTATAATTGGGCGACCAAAATTGTACACCATACTCCAGAATTGGTCTCACCAATGCCTTGTACAATTTTAACATTGCATCCCAACTTCTATACACAATGCTTTGATTTATAAAGGCTACCACACCAAAAGCTTTATTTACCACCCTATCTACATGAGATTCCACCTTCAGGGAACAATGTACAGTTATTCCTAGATCCCTCTGTTCAACTGCATTCCTCAATTCACTACCATTTACCATGTACGCCCTATTTTGATTTGTCCTGCCAAGATGTAGCACCTCACACTTATCAGCATTAAACTCCATCTGCCATATTTCAGGCCATCTTTCAGCCAATTCTTCCAAATGGCCTAAATCTCTCTAGACTTTGAAAATCTACTTCATTATCCACAACACCACCTATCTTAGTATCATCTGCATACTTACTAATCAAATTTACCACACCATCATCCAGATAATTGATGTACATGACAAACAACAGTGGACCCAACGCAGATCCCTGAGGAACCCCACTAGTCACTGGCCTCCAACCTGACAAACAGCCATCCACCATTACTCTCTGGCATCTCCCATTCAGCCACTGTTGAATCCATTCAGATTCAGATTCAGATTCAACTTTAATTGTCATTGTCAGTGTACAGTACAGAGACAACGAAATGCATTTAGCATCTCCCTGGAAGAGCGACATAGCATATGATTTGAATAAATATTTACATTAGCATATATACAGACATAGTGTTTTTCCTGTGGGAGGAGTGTCCGGGGGGGGGGGTGATTGGCAGTCACCGAGGTACGTTGTTCAGTAGAGTGACAGCCGCCGGGAAGAAGCTGTTCCTGGACCTGCTGGTCCGGCAACGGAGAGACCTGTAGCATCTCCCGGATGGTAGGAGGGTAAACAGTCCATGGTTGGGGTGAGAGCAGTCCTTGGCGATGCTGATCGCCCTCCGCAGACAACGCTTGCTTTGGACAGACTCAATGGAGGGGAGCGAGGAACCGGTGATGCATTGGGCAATTTTCACCACCCTCTGCAACGCCTTCCGGTCTGAGACAGAGCAGTTGCCATACCATACTGTGATACAGTTGGTAAGGATGCTCTCGATGGTGCAGCGGTAGAAGTTCACCAGGATCTGAGGAGACAGATGGACCTTCTGCAGTCACCTCAGGAAGAAGAGACGCTGGTGAGCCTTCTTCATCAGGGTTGAGGTATTGTGGGTCCAAGAGAGGTCGTCGGAGATGTTAACACCCAGGAACCTGAAGCTAGAAACACGTTCCACCTCCGTCCCGTTAATGTGGATGGGGGTGTGCATGCCGCCCCTGGACTTCCTGATGTCTACAATGAGCTCCTTGGTTTTCTTGGAGATAAGCTGGGTTGCTGTCAGTGCACCTTGCTGCTAAGTGCTGGACCTCCTCCCTGTAGGCCGACTCATCGTTGTTGCTGATGAGGCCAATCACCGTTGTATCATCTGCATACTTCATGATGGTGTTAGTACCATGTACAGGTGTGCAGTCATAGGTGAAGAGGGAGTAGAGGAGGGGGCTCAGCATACAGCCCTGTGGAACGCCGGTGTTCAGGGTGAGGGTTGAAGAGGTGTGCATGTCTAACCTAACAGACAGGGGTCTGTTGGTTAGAAAGTCCAGTATACAGTTGCAGAGGGAGGGATCGATGCCCAGGTTACCGAGTTTGGTGATCAGTTTAGATGGTATAATGGTGTTGAATGCTGAGCTGTAATCGATGAACAGCATTCTTACGTAAGTGTCTCTGTTGTCGAGGTGGGAGAGGGCGGAGTGAAGTACCTTGAGATGGCATCCTCCGTATTCCTGTTCTTGCAGTAGGCAAACTGATAGGGATCCAGTGTGGGGGGTAGGCAGCTTTTGAGGTGTGCCAGGACCAGCCTCTCGAAGCACTTGGTGATGATGGGGGTAAGTGCAACTGGAGTAATTAAATGGTGGCGGCGCGGGCACATGTGCCCTGTGTCTCCCAAAAATGGGGAAAATAGCGACGATTCCCCTTGTATCCCATCTTGCTATTCCTGCATTAATACCCAACAATTGAACCTTCTTAAGCAACCTTCCATGAGGAACCTTGTCAAAGGCCTTACTAAAGTCCATATAGACAACATCCACTGCGTTACCCTCATCAATTTCTCTAGTAACCTCTTCAAATGATTCGTCAAGATTTGTCAAACATGACCTTCCAGGCACAAATCCGTTGACTATTCCTAATCAGACCCTGTTTATCCAGATGCTTATATATATTATATCTTAGTATCCTCTCCATTAATGTGCCCACCACTGAAGTCAAACTAACAGGTCTATAATTGCTAGGTTTACTCTTAGAACCCTTTTTAACCCTTAACCCTGAACAACATTCGCAATACGCCAATCCTCCGGCACTATTCCCGTTTCTAATGACATTCGAAATATTTCTGTCATTGCCCCTGCTATTTCAACACTAACTTCCCTCAATGTCCTAAGGAATATCCTGTCAGGACCTGGAGACTTATCCACTTTAATATTTTTCAAAAGTGTCAGTATTTCTTTTTCTTAGCTAGTCTACATGTTTCCCTTACCTCACATAATACAATATCCTTCTCCTTGGTGAATACCGAAGAAAATAAACTGTTCAATATCTCCCCCATCTCTTTTGACTCTGCAGATTGCTGTCCAATCTGTCTCTCTAATGGACCAATTTTATCTCTCGTTATCCTTTTGCTATTAATGTAGCTGTAGAAACCCTTTGGATTTACTTTCACCTTCCTTGCCAAAGCAATCTCATATCTTCTTTTAACTTTTCTAATTTCTTCTAATAATATATATCTAGTTACAACTTATTTGTGAGGTCAATGGTATTATTTGTTTTAGTTGAAGAGCCTCGCCTGCTTGTGGGATTCGATTCCTTCTTATGAACATGGCGTTGAGCTTGTTCCGATAATATATGATAATTCGGATAATATATGAATTGGCCAATAGATTATGGATAATTATGGATAAATTAAATATACTATGATTTTCTCACAAGCTGTCAATTTAAAGAGAACGACCTCTTCCTTATCTGCAGCGTTAGGGGCAACACGTAATTTAACAGCGGACTGAACAACTCGCCAATGAAGTATTGGCTTGCCTGTGGCGCCCTATCAATCAAAAATTGTGGCTCCATTTCAATATGCGCTTTGTAGCTTTGGAACAAATTAGCTAATCTAGGCTGAATAATCATCTCTCGGGAGAATAAACTCGTTAGCATCCCCGATTTAATTCTACTGATGCAACAATTTAACTTCGTATTCTGATTTTTTTTTCTTTCTGAAGGATGTTGTAACCCTGTACCCGTGAGGATTTTCACAGGATATAAATTAACAGCTAAGGCCATATCTTCATTCACAGAGGTTGAGTGTCGCGAAAACGGATCAATCGCCTCACAAAGAACATGTTGCAAACGTTTTACAATATGAGAAAACTATACTATCTGATCATTGCAGCGATTGGCTTTGCTGGTAAGCACAACTGAACAACGTGAAACTTTTTATACATTTATTGAACTGATCTCTGAATTCCCTTCTTGAGTTCATGTTAGTAACTTGGCCTCCTATTTCGTTGTTTCAAATCTCTTGAATAAATTAATTATATGATGTTTTTGAGGTCAATAAATAGACGTTAGGCACGACTGCCTGTTCAAGAAGGAACTGGAGATGCTGGAAGATCGAAGGTACACAAAAATGCTGGAGAAACTCAGCGGGTGCAGCAGCATCTATGGAGCGAAGGAAATAGGCGACGTTTCGGGCCGAAACTGGGTCTGAAGAAGGGTTTCGGACCGAAACGTCGCTGAGTTACTCCAGTATTTCTGTGTAGGCACGACTGTCTCTCTGAATAATCTATGCAATCTCTTTAGCATTGATTAAAATAGTGCAACAGTGCGGAATAATTTACGACTGGATCATGACGAAAATATTAATTTGTGAGCAGGTCTCATCTATTTCTAAGAACATGTGAGATTAGTACCATAAACGAGTGTGGGGGCACTGTCATTTGTTGTGATTGTTTTTGGTTTGAGTTCCGTCCCAGATTATAAATGACTGTTGTTTCGCTGAGGATTTGTTGTAATGTGCGAACATCGCTCGATGGCGCGGACCCGGAGGGCCGAACGGGCCTGTTTCCACGATGTATCTCTGAACTAAACTAAACAAAAGCTGCCTCTAATTTATTGCAGAACTCAGGTAATGAGTTATTCGTCGGGGAAAACTGAAAACAAAAATTGAAGGGATTGCGACAGAGAAAGGAATTTTCAAGCAGCAACAACTAAAAATAACGTGTAAAACATGTTACTTCGAGAACATTTGTAATGTTGATCGAATTTAAACAAAATTTAACAGCTCACCCGGTTGGTGCTTTTGATCGCTGTTGTCAGAAACAAATATTTCTCGTACATATTCACATCAATAACGACTTTCTATGACATATGCAAGAGACGCTAAGGTTTTGTTTATGTTTTTTCCATCTCTATTTCTTGAATAAATTAACTTTCATTCCATTAGGTTCAATTCAATGTCCATTACACATATCTCGCCTGGGTAGTTTGTAGCCCAACGAAATTAACGTTGAATTATCCAATTTTAGGTAATTTACCTACAAAAACAGCCTCACACAATTTGACCCTTTCCTCCCGATGTCCGAGTTGGATTCGTACCTATATATTGCCACCCCATCCCCCTGTCCCAGTCCATCTTTAGTCCTTCCTTTGGCTTCACAAATCGCAACTCTGCTATCTTTATCTCACACCAATCGTTTCCACTCTGGCCTTCCTCCAATAATCTGACGATTAAAAACAGCCCACTCGCTTACCTGCACCTACACTTGCCCATGAATTGTACTGCCTCGTCCCTTTACTAGTCTCCCCATACTCTCACCACTATCAGTCTGGGAAAAGTTTCCGACCGAAACACCACCTGTCCACATTATTCGGCGACGCTGCTTGACCTGTTGAGTTACTGCTGAACTCAGTGTCGTTGTCCCGTCGTTTCAACACCAGTCGTTCGAGTCCAGAGCCTGGATTTTGGATTGCTCTCTCTGTGACGTCGGATGTTGCGCAGAAATGCGATTGAAGTATATGAAATGGTGACAGGCACAGATAGTATAGATAATGACATCATGCTCCTTTGAGGTACCGCTCCGTGTTCTAATTTCTAATCTGGTTAACTGTTTCATTGAACGGTGTTCATCCGAAACATCCACCACCTGCTCCTAGCAGAGTAATTGCATACGATTTCCTTATTTCCCTGAAACCTCGCAACGTATTCCATCAAACATCGCCGTGTGGTCTTGTTTAATATTTCGGCACCCTCGTGTAACAAGACGTACTTTGTTGAGGTCCGCAAGCTCTACGTGTATATAGGAAAAATAGCTGCATCGGTGCAAAGCTTACTTGCCCACGGGCAGGACCAAATGGAACCACCAGCTAACGCATCATCGCCTCTCATAACTTTATTTGCCTCTTTCAGGCCACAGCTCAGCATAGCTGACTGCAGAATAATCTAGCACATATTACCCAATCTTCGCAGAAAGAAAGTCAGTGAATGCATGCAGCATCCTGGTGAATCACTTCTACAATTTATTGAGTACAACTAGATTACCTTCTCGTGTGGCGGTCAAATTCCAGGTGAGGTTTACCCAACATTTTGTCACGTTACAACATCAGGTTTCCGTTTAAACATTCTACACCCTGACAATTGCCCGCCATCTTCACCACCACTTGTCAATATGACACTCGCCTGTGAACATCGACTGAAGTCTTTTGGTTCCTTTATGTATTGACATATTTTACTGCCCCAACATGTACTGCTTATGTCTTATCCCTTTCAACTTCCGGAAAATGCATCGCTCCACATTGTTTTCAATTCCAACTCCCAAAGCTCCGTGCATCTTTCCACCTAATTAATTTCCAACTCTATCTAAAGAGAATATTTATCACAATCTACAACACCATCAACGGTCGTGTCCTTTCCCATTCCAACTAATCAAACATTACATATTCGCATCGAAGTCATCAATAAACATAATGCCCATCAAGCGACACAGCATTGATCCCAGCAGTATACAACTGGTCACGGACGCCCAACAAGAAATGTATCCTTCCACCACAAATCTTCATCACTGGGGATCTCCCTGCAGTTGCGAGGCTGAGGCATTAAAAGTCTTGTCATTAACCAAGGCAACCCAGCCAATGTACTCATCCAATCACTGCTCAAACGAAAGACGTAGCCTATAAACTATTGACACAAAATGATCTTCACAGACAAATATATAACTATTCAAATGCGGTTCCATATGTGTCGTGATCTGCGGAAGATATTGTAAGTGCGCACCGGAGGCGTATGACCCGACTCTAAATGTAACCTATCGATATGATCGCGAGCAATTATTGGTCACGCAAGACTTTATTTAGCCGGATGACGTCAGTAAAATTAAAGCATATAAATAATTGATAACTTTCCATGGCCACGCCCCGCCAGGCGTGACATTTTGTGTTTGAAGCGGAAGTGGTTATAACATATTTACTCTATCGCACGAGCCAATATTAGCTGCGCTGTCTGACATTAAAATACTAACGTATGACATGTGATTTGCATGTTTTTCTCTTGTTTAATTCCAGTGAATGTCGTTGCGATTGCGATCCTGTCACGGGGGAAATGCGGGCTCTCCCGCTGCACTACACGCTACCTGGTGGCCATGGCAGCGGCGGACCTCCTGGCTGTTGTAACTGCGGTACTAATGCGGATGAACTACTATTTCCCAGGATCTTTCCTCGAGATTTATCCTCTGTGCAGTATTATCTTTGTGCTGCAATGTGCTACTAGAGATTGCTCGGTCTGGTTCACAGTTGCATTTACCTTTGATCGTTGTGTCGCCATTTGCTACCAGAAGCTGAAAACTAAATACTGCACACCTAAAACAGCCGCCCTAGTAATGACGAGCACGGGCATTTTAATGTGTTTGAAAAACATTCCTTTCTATTTCATACATACACCACGACAGCTGATCAACAACGTGATATGGTATTGTAAATTGAAATCAGGTTATTACACTGAAAGCGGGTGGATAGGATTTGACAGGTTCGACAAGAGTTTAACACCGTTGATTCCATTCGCGTTAATTTTGCTTCTCAATGGGCTGACAATTAGGCACATATTAGTGGCAAGTCGCGTACGAAAAGCACTGAAGGGGAAAAGCAAGGGAGAGAACCGTAGTGACCCAGAGATGGAAGGTAGGCGGAAATCTGTGATTTTACTTTTTACCATTTCCGGAAGTTTTATCATTTTGTGGTCGGTGGCAGTTATAAATTTCATAATTTATTCCATTGCCGGAGCAGATCCTGATAACTTTAGTGATTATATCTTGCAATACGTCGGTTACATGCTACAAAATTTGAGTCTGTGCACCAACACTTTTATCTATGGTGTGACACAGTCCAAATTCAGGGAACAGCTCATAAACGCTATTAAATATCCAGTGACGTCAATTTTACGCTTCACTAACAAACAAAACAGATGAGTTCGATCACAGCCGGCTCCCTATGATCAGACCGCGTGTCTATTGACAATTATCGGCATTGTTGGAATCAACTGGACTCGGAATGGTTGTTGAATGTGCTAAGAACCTGCTACAACACTTATATTTTATTTACAATGTAGTAGGCATTGGTTTTCTCTGAGCAGCTTTCTCGTTGTATTTTATACACCATTCATACTCTTTATGAATAGTTCATGTCACAGGTTTTTAGGAAAACTCCGCAGAAACGCGCCCGTCGCCTACAGTCCATCTCGATCATCGATCAACTGTACACACTTTATCTGTGTTTTCCCATATCCTTATTCACTCCCTACCGAGTCAACGTATGCTGGTCAGTTCACTTGCAAACATGCACATTTTAGGGATGTGGTAGGAACCCGGAACACCCGCAGGAAGCCCACTATGTCACCGAACCAACGTGTAAACTCCCCACATACAACACTCGACGCTAGGAACGAAACCAAGTCACTGGCGCTGTGAGGTATCGGTGGCGCCACTGTTGCGTTTGGAACAGACAGAACATTACTAATTTCCTCCCTGAGATGCATAGAACGGACACCGTACATCCGGACAGAGAGAAGGGGAGCACAGTCGCCAACAGGATTGAAGAGATATGCCCAGATGTGCATTTAAATATTTGAGACGGTGAAGGCTATGGGGCAAATGCTGAAATATGGAATTACATGGAGTGGGTGTCGAAAGGTTGGCGGGGACGCATTAGTCAAATGGCCCATTTACATGCTGAATGATTCTATGACTTTCTACTATGATAATCAGCGACTTAAAACCCCCTTTTCACGGGGCGACGACGCAAGAGGTAACCAGAGTTTAACATCGTGGGAACCTCGTGCGGTAACAGTACGGCATTCGTGGACCACCGTGGCGCTAACGGCAGGTAATCGTGTAACTTGGGTTATCGGGAGAAAATTCAAACATGTTTGAATTTGTCCAAGAGTGACTTGTACACTTGTGGTTGAGCATTGCAACATTTTATGAAGGTAGTGGCCAGTGCGATATCCGTAGTAACTCTTGCGGTTACCGTGGGAACTCCTGCGAACGGTGAACCCGGAAGTTGGATAGAGTGAATCCAGCCAGTTTGCTATTTACATACAAATCTAATAAAACTAGCTAACAAGCATTTCATTAATGTCAGTGTGTCTCTTTTTGTCTGAAAGCAGTTTCTAACTGGAGGGACTCCGCGGGCAAGGCAGCTTCTACGGAGGGAAATTGACAGGCGAGCCTTTCCTCAGGCTGCCTTATCTCTACCCCCCCCCCCCCCCCCCCCCCCCACACCCACACACAAAATGCTGGAGAAACTCAGCGGGTGCAGCAGCATCTATGGAACGAAGGAAATAGGCAACGTTTCGGCCCGAAAAGTTGCTTATTTCTTGTGTATGTGTTGGAAGGAACAGCAGATGCCGGTTTAAAGAGAATGAGTAACTCGACGGCAGGCAGCATCTTTGGGGAGAAGGAATGGGTGACATTTCGGGTCGAGACCCTTCTGATATACTGCTTGTCCCGCTGAGCTACATGTTGTGTCTATCTTCGTTTTAATCCAGCATCTGCAGTTCCTTCCTGGCCGAACCCGATTGAAAGATGAGAGGCTGGGCGATAGAAATCATTAATTGAATTAAATAACTAGATAGCTGTCTAATCGTATCTACAGGATTGTACAGGCTAGATGGAGGAAGAATGTTCCCGATGTTGGGGGAGTCCAGAACCAGGGTCCCAGTTTTACAGTCTACCGTGGGAACTCTTTCATTACAGCGGGAAACCTTCAGTTTCCCAGGGGGTCGGGACGGGACTGGAGTTGGGAGGGAAAGGTGGGGGAGTCGAGGGAGAGGAGGGGGAGACAGATGGGGGTGTCTTCATTTACTGGCGGTGGGTGTCTGTCACTGAAACAGGCAGGTGAGATTTCGCATCCACCTTGTGTGTGCCTCTCTCTCTCTCTCTCTCTCCCTCCCTCACTCTCACACAGGCATGAATGGAGGAACTCCGCGGGCCAGGCAGCATTTACAGAGGGAAATGGACAGGCGACCCACTCTTCAGGCTGCCTTATTCTCTCTCCCCCCCCCCAACTCCTGCACCTATTTTCTATGTTTCTATGTTTCAATCCACAGACGGACACGTTTCTGCACTTACAGCATCGTACACCTCATGTCAGGGCCCCAACTCCCACCCACACACGCGAATGCTGCAGAAACTCCGCGGGTGCAGCAGCATCTATGGAATGAAGGAAATAGACAACGTTTCGGCCCCGCTGCACCCGCTGAGTTTCTCCAGCATTCGTGTGTTTCTTGTTCTAGCGTGTCCAATCCCTTACTAATCTGATATGTTTCAATACGGTCCCGTCTCATGCTGCTAAATTCCAGAGTATCCAAGTCCAGCCGCTTCTCTTAACATATGACAGTCCCGCAATCCCGGGAATTAACCTGGTGAACCTACGCTGAACTCTCTCAATAGCAAGAATGCCTTTCATCAAATGTGGAGAATAAAACTGCACACAATACTCCAGGTGTGGTCTCACTAGGGCTCTGTACAACTGCAGAAGGACCTCTTTGCTATTATACTCAACTCCTATTGTTATGAAGGCCAACATGCCATCCGCTTTCTGGCTGCTGTACCTGCATGTTTACTTTCATTGACTGATGAACACGGACCCCAGATCCCGTTGTACTTCCCCTTTTCCCAACTTTTATGTTTGTTCATATTTCAAGGAGCTGTGGATTTGGGCCCGATTGTCCTAATGATCGTTGATTTTAATGGTCTTAATACTTTCTCTGTCCATTCGACTTCCTGTTGTGAACGCACCACGCGGGTTCCGATTAAATGCCATCTGGCCTGTTTCCGCCGGTTTCCGTACCTAATCTAAATACCACGGTAAACGTTGATAACCATGCCCGTTGCCCCAAGGTCCATCAATTGTTGTGTGGTCCTCAAACGTACAAACTAATCCAAACATAGACACAACGATTTGCAACTGGCTTTCAGATCACCGCATTTCTTCTGCTTTTTTTTGTTTTAAATCGCTAGATTTTTTCTCACAGTGTTTCCAGGGCCTGCATTACAGCTGCGGATTCGCGGGAAAAAACAAATATGGCATTACAACAGCAACGCATGTCGGTACGATGTTTAGGAATTTGCACCGGTTCAATAACAAGAGTAGGGCTTTGACATGAGGTGTACGATGCTGTAAGTGCAGAAACGTGTCCGTCTGTGGATTGAAACATAGAAACATAGAACATGGGTGCAGGAGTAGGCCATTCGGCCCTTCGAACCTGCACCACTATTCAATATGACCATGGCTGATCATTCAACTCAGTATCCTGTACCTGCCTTCTCTCCATACCCCCTGATCCCTTTAGCCAAAAGGGCCACATCTTACTCCCTCTTAAATATATCCAATGAACTGGCCTCAACTACCTTCTGCGGCAGATAATTCCACAGATTCACCACTCTCTGTGTGAAAAATGTTTTTCTCATCTCGGTCCAGGTAGTGCAGGAGTCCCCTGCGGTCATCTCCCTCCTAAACAGGTATACCATTTTGGATACTGTTGTGGGAGATGGCTCATCAGGGGAAGGCAGCAGCAGCCAAGTTCATGGCACAAGAGGGGAGACAAAATAGTGGAAGGACAATAGTAATATGGGATCCAATTGTAAGGGGAATAGATAGGCATTTCTGCGGCCGCAAACGAGACTCCAGGATGGTATGTTGCCTCCCTGGTGCAAGGGTCAGGGATGTCACTGAACGGCTGCAGAACATTCTGGAGGGGGAGGGTGAACAGCCAGTTGTCGTGGTGCATATTGGCACCAACCATATAGGTAAAAAAAAGGGACGAGGACCTACAAGGTGAATTTAGGAAGCTAGGAGATAAACTTAAAAGTAGGACCTGAAAGGTAATAATCTCGACTTCCAGTTTGAGAGGTAGATGGTGTAGATGTACTAAGCGAGTGCTCCGGTAATCTTATCATTTTCATAACATTCCACCCTCTAACTTTTTCACCAGAACAAAGTCAGCTTTTCTTTACTTGTCTGACATTTCTTTAGAGTAAGTGTTGCCGTCTTTCTAATGGTCTACGAAGTCGGCGACAAAACATACGCATCCTGGGTCTACCGGAATCCATTGAAAGCGGACGGCCCACCGAGTTTTTTCAAGTTTGCTGCGAGAGGTATTCGGGAGCGAGACGTTGACATCCCCTCCAGAGGTCAACAGAGCCCATCGCTCTCTAGAAGCTAAACCTGCCCCCGGCCAGAGACCGCGGCCAGTCATTCTCCGCCTGCATCGGTACCAGACGAAGGGTCTCCTCATCAGAGAGGCAAGGCGGAGAGGGAATCTCGAATTTTGCGGCAAACCAATTCGGATTGTGGAGGGTTACAGCCCTGAAGTTCAGAGCCAGCGTGCAGAGTACAGAGACGTCATGGCAAAACTTTACAAACTGGGACTAAAGCCTGCTCTGCTATAGGGTGATTTCACCAAAGGTCAAATGAGCGTAGATCCCCCTTCACGTGACCGAAACATTTAACTGGAGGACATATGTCACTTCGGTACATGTTAGTGAATGGGGGAACACGCACTTTCACACCCGTTAAAAACATGGAAAACAGACGATTTTTTAGCTGAAATTTTCTGTGCTATTCGGGGTGACCGTTCAGGCAAAAAAAAGATAGAAAGTAAGATAATTACAAGAAGGAACTGAAGGTGGAAAAACAGCGGAAGTGAACAGCAGACATTTGCCATGGAGATTTAAAGATCCAAAATATCGGGCATTATCGCATTTACTCGCTGAATTTCATCAAAAGTAAGTCAATAATCTTTTTTTTTGCCTGAAAATTTAAGTCACTGTGCTTCACGGTCACCCCGACTAGCACAGAAAATTTCAGCTCAAAAATCGGCCGTTTTCCATTTTTTTAACGGGTGTGAAAGTGCGTGTTTCCCCATTCACTAACATGTACCGAAGTGACATATATCCTCCAGTTAAATTTTTCGGTCACATGAGGGGGGATCTACGCTCATTTGACCTTTGGTGAAATCACCCTATATCCAGCTCAACTCCGTCTCACGATGTTTGGTGGAGCCAGATAGTGGATAAACTCAGCCGAGGAGGCGCAGAAATACATCGAAAGCCTCCATAGGTCATCTAAACCCCCATAAAGACTCTGTTTTGGGACTTTGAACCCACTGGATGAGAGGTAACACTGTTTAGGTCTACCTACTGGCACGAAATGCAGCATGTCAGCTAACGTTTGTGGTTTGTTTACATGGCTGAACATGCTTATTCATCTGGGTGTGCTGCTTATTTACTAAGATGCTTATACAAAATGGCTACAGCCAAATATCACTATATGTGCACTGTAAATTAGAAATGATTTCCAACTGGATTTCACTCCACATGTGGCCTGGCCCTATATCTGTATGTTGTTGTGTTTTAACTTCGGCTGTTTAAAAGCTTTTATGGGCCAGTAAGTAACTTTCAAGCTACAATCATATTTTCAAGGACATGTTAACCCATGTGAGTTTTCGGTTACATTTAACCAATTAGTTTACAGTTGACACAGTTCAGGGTTTGCACTGTTCAGTTATTCCAAAGTTTTTTGGGGGGGCTATTTAGATGCCAAAATGTTATCATAGAGGTGCTTAAATGAATTTTCTAGTATACTATATTGGAGACTATTAGACAGGAAGATTCGATTTGTAAAATGTTTGTTTGGAAGAGCTTGCTGCTTCTTTTTAAAGCAACATTATTGAGGGGGGGGGGGGTTATGTCACTGCCAGTAACATTGTAGCAATGTATATAAACACACCATTACACACTAGTCATTTTCAACCTGCATTAACCCGTTGCTTCGTATTCAGCCGGCCTTTTGGTTCATTGTATTTACATTACAACTTAATGTTTTTCTTTATTATACATGGATAGACACATAAAGCTAGTAAGCTGGAATGTCAAAGGTTTAAACCATCCTGTTAAAAGAAGAACGTTTTTTTCGCATCTTAAACAACTCAAAACAGAAATAGCCTTTGTGCAAGAAACTCATATCCATTGCTCAGACAACGGCCGTCTCTTGTCAGGTTGGGTGGGGCAGGGGTTCCATTCTTCCTTTCAGGCTAAAGCCAGAGGAGTTTCAATCCTTATCAGCCAGAATATTTCATTCGAGCTACATAATGTGATCTCTGACAAGTTTGGTTGGTATGTAATTGTAACTGGAAAGTTATATAATACACTGGTAGTATTTGTCAACGTGTGTGCCCCTAATGTAGATGATGTTGGGTTTTTTGAGCGGTTATTTTCATTGTTTCCAGACCTGAACACATACTCTCTTGTACTCGGTGGTGATTACAATTGTTGTTTAGATCCTATTTTAGACCGATCCTCTACTAACCCCAGTACAGTAAGTAAACCAGCTCGTTTCATCCAAGCCTTTCTCTCCCAGTACGGTGTCTGCGAAGTGTGGCGCTCTTTACATCCACAAGACAAGGATTACTCATTTTTCTCACATGTCCATCGTACGTATTCTAGAATTGACTATTTCTTTCTTGATAACCAACTTGTACCCCTGGTTCATTCCTGTGACTATGAGAGTATTGTCATTTCTGACCATGCCCCTCTTTCTCTGGCCTTGTCCCTTCCAGATCTCCCTCAAAAGAGTAGGCAGTGGCGATTCAATTCAACTTTACTTTCGGATGATAAATTTGTAGAGTTTATGGAAAGAGAGATAACTTTTTTCCCCCACTAATATATCCCCTGAAATCTCTAGCCTGATCGTATGGGATGCCCTTAAGGCTTACCTTTAGGGGGCAAATCATACATTACACTGCTCAAATGAAGCAGAAATCCAATAAAGAGCGTTTAGATCTTGCTCATCAAATTGGAGAAATTGTAATTTGAATACCCAGATACTTGAATTTTTCTGTTGCAATTTTGAAGGGGAATTTTAGTGTCTCGAATCCTGTGGTGTTAAAGACATAAATTCGCTTTTATTCCAATTTATTCTATATCCTGAAAAAGAGCCGCATTCCTCAATTAGTGTTAATAATACTCGTTTGTGCATTAGTAATATATAAAAGGATATCATCAGCACATAATGAAATTTTATTCTTTGAGTCCTTAGTGTTATATCCGTGAATATTCGGGTGATTTCTAATCCTTTCGGCCAGCGGTTCTATCATAAGGGCAAATAGCAATGGTGAAATTTTAGCTAAGGTTCTAGCACATTGACTAGAGAATGCCCTCCCTACTGTTATATCTGAGGACCAAACTGGCTTTGTTAAGAACAGACATTCCTTCTTTAACATACGTCGATTATTAGATATTGTCTACTCTGCTTCTGAGGATGTCCCTGAGTGTGTCGTATCTATTGATGCAGAAAAAGCATTCGGCCGTGTTGGGTGAGTCTATCTATGGGCTGTTCTGAACAAATGTGGTTTTGGAACAAACTTTATTTCATGGATCAGGTTACTATACTCTCATCCCACAGCCTCAATTCGAACTAATTCCCAGTTGTACAAGTCGTTCGACTTGCATCGTGGAACCCGCCAGGGGTGTCCTCTGAGCCCCATGCTTTTGACTTGGCCATTGAACCACTTGCCATGGCCTTTCACAGCTGTGAGGACATAGCCGGTATTTGGAGGGACAGGACACAGCGTAAGGTCTCACTGTATGCTGATGACCTTTTGCTTTTTGTCTCAAACCCAGGCACCTCCCTGCATTCTGCTATGTCACTGCTCAATCATTTTGGTCAATTTTCAGGTTATAAGATAAATCTTGGAAAAAGCGAACTGTTACCCATTAACTATGAAGTACAACCCTCGGATCTTACCAACGCCATTCAAAATTGAAAAAAACAAGCTCTCATATTTGGGCATTTTAGTTATGAGGAATATACACCGATTCTTGATGCGCATTTGGAGTAGTGCATGATTTCGGACAATTATGGAAAAATAGAGGATTTCTTACCTCGGCGGGGACTTAAATATTAAACAAACAATTGGTGACATATTTACTGAAGGCCCTGATGCTGTCCAGACAAATGGTGGTTATAAAATGTAGTGCACACACAAGAAGGCAGAACCCAATAGGCAGTGGAAATCGTAATGCCGACCAGGCAGCAAAAGAAATATACTGGGAACATAAGATGGTCGTACCGAAGATGATGAGGCAGTCTAAAAGTTTAAATAACCGTTCCCCGTCGGAGTAGCCAATGCCAACCGTAATAGAGATTGTTCAGTTGCAGGAGGAGGCTAATGAAAGCGATAATGAACGATGGAAGCAACTTGGGTATACATTGGATTGTATGACAGAATTATGGACCACACGAGCAGGGCACTTGCATGACGGATTCACTAGCAGCATTGCTTATAGAGTGCATGCACTATGCAACTCATTGTGGTCCAGAAGCAGTAGGAGACACTCTCTTGGCTACTTGGTGGTATCCAAGGTTACAAACGTTAGCTCAAAAAGTAAGTAGTGGTTGCCTGGTTTGCCAGAAATACAATCCTGGAAAAGCAGTAGGTTGTGGAGATGGAAAGACACCTTTGCCCATGTCATTTTGAGATATTACAGATGGATTACATCGAATTGGAGCAGTGCCAGGGTTACAGATATGTACTTGTCAGAGTCGATGTATTCACCCAGTGGATCAAAGCCTATCCAACTCTTGATAATAAAGTGGCTACTGTTAGCAGAAAGCAATTATCGCTAGATTTGGCACCCGTATTCGACTTAGTTCAGACAATGGTCCACATTTTATTGGGCAAAAGAGTTTTGTGAACAGTTGGCCACCAGCAGCAATTACACTGTGCTTATCGACCACATGCTGCTGGACTTGTAGAAAGGCCAAATTAGATCATGAAAACGAAATTAGCTAAATTAAAGGCGGAGACTGGATTTGTTTGGATTATATTACTCCCCACAGCTGTATTTCATATGTGAGTCATGCCTGCAGGGAAATCTAGACTGAGCCCAGCTGAAATTGTTTATGGTATCACCTTGCAACCAGAATGCGATGACATTTATAAAGGGCCGGTCCCACGAGCATGCGACTGCTCGACCTAACGTGGTCGCTTGAGCCGTACGGCCTCGCGGGGCCAGTCCCACTTTGATCGCCGGAGCTGTATGGAGTTGTGCGGAGCTGGTCGCGAAAACGCGCGGGGCTCCGGAAAACTGACAGTGTTCAAAAATTCCACGCGGCAACGGCCATCCGGCCCACAGCCGCCTCGACGCCGTACGCACCGCCTCAACAGACGTACGCAGCGTCTCAACGCCGTATGCAGCATCTTGGCACCGTACGTCAAGCGTGAAATTCCTGCGGACTTCGCTCAAACTTCACGGCACTCACTCAACCTCTGCACAGCCCCCACTTCTGGTTTGGTCGCGCTCGCCGCATGAAGGCGCATGCTCGTGGGACAGGCCCTTTAATCTCCAATCATATGACTGCGGAGATGACCTACTACATTCTGACTCTGACTCGAGCTTTGATCGAATGTCATTGTAGGGTAAGAGCAGCTTATGGCCAGTTGCCTTTTTTGACTGCCTCTACTAAGGTGGAGCCTGAAGACAATGTCCTTATAAAGAGCTGGGTAAGGAAAGAGTTGGAGTTTCGCTGGGCAGGACCTTACTAGGTTCTCCTAAAGACTCCGACAGCAATGAAGGAAGAGGGCAGAAGTCCATGGGGGCTTCTCCACCACTGCAAGTGTATCAGAGAGAGAGTTGGTTGTTAACTTATCTATCTATATTTAAAACTGTGTGTGTGTGTGTGTGTGTGTGTGTGTGTGTGTGTGTGTGTGTGTGTGTGTGTGTGTGTGTGTGTGTGTGTGTGTGTGTGTGTGTGTGTGTGTGTGTGTGTGTGTGTGTGTGTGTGTGTGTGTGTGTGTGTGTGTGTGTGTGTGTGTGTGTGTGTGTGTGTGTGTGTGTGTGTGTGTGTGTGTTGTGGCTGCGTTGTGGCTGCCAGCCTTTAGTTTGTTGCCAACACCAAAGCAGAATCGCTGAGATTTTTTCCATTTCGGTAGAGATTTCACTTTTCATTCCAAGTATTCACTTGTGGCGGTCCCTTGGGGGTAGGCCACTCCTTGGATCATCCTTCTCGCCGATTGAGGGACGGGGCGTTGGTCTGCCACGAGGTTTCCTGACGACACTCCCTAGGGGTTCTGACAAGGGTGTCGTGGTGTGTACTCTGACTGTTGGAATTAAAAAGCTTCTTTTGAATCCGCCTGGCGTCTGGTCTTTTCCTGACCGTGACCATGCCACTACACTGGTGACCCCACATCGTTCATCACGCGTCGTGATGGATAATAACGCTGTTGCGCTGAAGCTCCCAACTCTGTGGACCGAAGAACCCGAAACCTGGTTCCAGCAGCAGAGGCCCAGTTTGCTGTGAGAGGCATCACGCAGGATGAGACTAAGTACTATTACGTGGTTGGCTCGCTTGACCAACTAACTGCGAGGCGAGTTAAGCCTTTCCTCAGGCCCCCCCTCCGGTAACAAATAAATATACTGGCCTTAAAGCATTTCTCATCAGGAGGTTTGGCCTGGGTGACGCTGACTGTCATTTTCAGAATGGACGGCCTGGGCGACCGCCGGCCGTCTGCCCTCCTGGAAGACATGCTCACCCTAATGGGGGACCATGAGCGGTGTTTTTTATTTAAATATGCCTACCTGCAGCAGCTGCCTCCCGACATTCGCATGCAGCTCGCCAGGGATCCTTTTACTGACATGCTGGCGCTGGGTGAACAAGCCGACGAGCTGTTGAATTCTCACCATCACAACCTGGAGGCACTGGACGTCCTTTCCCGAGGCGTTTGGAGACTCAGAGCAGGTCGGGACCGCTATCCACCGCATCTCCACTGATCTCAGTTGGCCCCCGCGGCAAAATCCGCCGACCATTATGCATTCACAGCAGGCACGTTCAAACCAGCCTAATTCGCCTGCAGTTCCACCAGACGCCAGCAAAGCTGGTTGGTGCTATTACCATCGCTGCTGGCGAGCTGCAGCCAGGCTTTGTCGCCCACCCTGTTCGTTCTCGGGAAACTAAAGGGCCGGTCGTCAGTGATTCCTTCGGCGGCCGGCACGATTCATCGCGTTTCCGCTTGGGATCGCCGCAGTGGGGGACGTTTCCTCGTCGACTCTGGTGCAGAAGTGAGTGTTCTGCCTCCCTCCATCACTGACATCCGTGCGGGCAAACAAGGCCCCCTCCTCACCGTGGCGAACGGGAGTGCTATTCGCACCTATGCGTTTCGCACCATCCCCCTCAACTTTGGCCGCAACTCGTTTTCGTGGAGGTTCATCATTGCAGACGTTTTTCCCAGCCGCTGCTGGGTGCCGACTTCCTTCGAGCCCATTCACTGCTCGTGGATGTCAAGCGGTGGCGCCTGATGCACTCTGTCACGCTGGAGCCGGTCTTCCTCCGTACTGGTGATCCTGTAGTACGCCCTGATGGCCCCCTGTCATCCGTCGATGCAACTTTCGCGCGCATCCTGGCAGATTCTCCTGGCATTCTCGAACCCCACTTCCACTCCTCCACCCCGAAGCACGGGGTGGAGCACCATATCCCCACTACTGGCCCACCTGTGCATGCCCGGGCACGTCGTCTCGCCCCAGACAAGCTCCGTCTAGCTCGGGAGGAGTTCCGCCAGATGGAGGCGATGGGCATCGTGCGTCCCTCCGATAACCCATGGGCCTCACCGCTCCACATGGTCCCTAAGAAGAACGGGGGCTGGCGCCCGTGTGGGGATTACCGTCGCCTGAATGATGCGACCGTCGCCGACAGGTATCCGGTCCCGCACATTCAGGACTTCAATGCCCATCTGGCCGGAGCATCTGTATTTTCCAAGGTGGACCTTGTGCGAGGGTACAATCAAATTCCAGTCCGCCCCGAAGATATCCCGAAGACGGCCATTATTACACCATTTGGTCTAGACGAATTTGTGCGGATGCCGTTTGGGTTGAAGAACGCCGCGCAGGCCTTTCAGCGGCTTATGGACTGCGTGTGCCGCGGATTGGACTTTGTCTTTGTGTACCTGGACAACATTCTGGTGGCCAGTCCCTCATGACAGGAGCACTGCATCCACCTCTGTCAACTGTGTCAGCGCCTCAGCGATTTCGGTTTGGCTATCAACGCGTCTAAGTGCCGTTTCGGGGTGACGGCTATCGACTTCCTCAGCCACCGCGTGACTGCACAAGGGGTGGTGCCTCTGCCGACCAGGGTAGACGCTATCCGCAGGTTTCCCCGTCCGACCACAGTTAGGGGCCTGCAGGAATTCGTGGGGATGGTCACCTTCTATCACCGCTTCCTGCCGTTAGCTGCCGCAGTCATGCGTCCGCTTTTCCACCTGATTGCTGGTCATCGCAGGGAGGTTGATTGGTCCGTGGAAGCAACAGCGGCTATCGAGAGGGCTAAACAGGCACTGGCTGAGGCCACAATGCTCGTCCACCCACGAGAGGACGCCACGACCGCCTTGACGGTGGATGCTTCAGAGATTGCGGTTGGGGCAGTGTTGGAGCAGCTCGCTGAGGGTTGCTGGTGGCCACTTGCATTCTTCAGCAGGCATCTCAGTGGTCCTCAGCGTCGTTACAGCGCCTTCGACCGTGAGCTCCTTGCCCTATATCTCGCCATACGTCATTTCCGCTATTTTCTGGAGGGGAGACCATTTACTGCATTCACGGACTACAAGCCACTAACCTTCGCGTTCGCCAAGGTATCAGACCCGTGGTCTGCCCGGCAGCAGAGGCTGTTGGCGTATGTGGCCGAGTACACCACCTCCGCGCCGTTGCAGGAGTTCCCCATTCCTCAGAAATTTTTCGACCACATTCACGTGGACATCGTGGGGCTGCTGCCGCCGTCCCAGGGCATGACGTATCTATTCACCGTTGTGGACCGCTTCACGCGGTGGCCTGAAGCCATTCCGCTACAGAATTCCGCAACAACCACCTGTGCTCGAGCATTGTTGGCGCACTGGATCGCCTGGTTCGGTGTTCCACTGGACATAACTTCCGACCGGGGGCATCAGTTCACATCAGAGCTGTGGTCGGCCATGGCACGCCTCCTGGGTGTTCGTCTCTGCACCACACGACGGCGTACCACCCGCAGTCGAACGGCCTAGCGGAGCGGTTTCACCGACAGCTTAAGGGTGCCCTGAGGGCGCGACTCACTGACCCAGACTGGGTAGACGCTCTACCGTGGGTTTTGCTGGGGATACGCACCGCACCCAAGGAGGACTTGGCCTCCTCCTCCGCTGAGTTGGTGTATGGGTCTCCGTTAACGGTGCCTGGGGAGTTCATCCCGCCGGCACGTGGCCAGGTGGAGCAGCCTTCAGAAGCTCTGCAACGTCTTCGGCAGACGGTGGGCAAGCTGGCGCCGGTGCCCACTTCTCGTCATGGGTCCTTCCGTCCGCACGTTCCCTCTGCTCTGGAGGACTGCCAGTTTGTTTTTCTGCGCAGGGATCCACCTCTACAGTGGCCGTACGAAGGTCACTTCCGGGTCTTGGAACAAGGCTCGTCGACGTTCGTCCTGGACATGGGGGGTCGGCGTGAGACTGTTTCAGTTGCGCGGCTGAAGCCAGCACATATAACCATATAACCATATAACAATTACAGCACGGAAACAGGCCATCTCGACCCTTCTAGTCCGTGCCGAACACATAATCTCCCCTAGTCCCATATACCTGCGCTCAGACCATAACCCTCCATTTCCTTCCCATCCATATAACTATCCAATTTATTTTTAAATGATAAAAACGAACCTGCCTCCACCACCTTCACTGGAAGCTCATTCCACACAGCTACCACTCTCTGAGTAAAGAAGTTCCCCCTCATGTTACCCCTAAACTTCAGTCCCTTAATTCTCAAGTCAAGTCCCCTTGTTTGAATCTTCCCTACTCTCAGTGGGAAAAGCTTTTCCACGTCAACTCTGTCTATCCCTCTCATCATTTTAAAAACCTCTATCAAGTCCCCCCTTAACCTTCTGCGCTTCAAAGAATAAAGCCCTAACTTGTTCAACCTTTCTCTGTAACTTAGTTGCTGAAACCCAGGCAACATTCTAGTAAATCTCCTCTGTACTCTCTCTATTTTGTTGACATCCTTCCTATAATTAGGCGACCAAAATTGTACACCATACTCCAGAATTGGCCTCACCAATTCACATATTGATATAGGTCGGCCGGCGCTGGTAGCGCTGCCCCGTAAGCGAGAGCGGCCTCTGTCTAGGGTACCTCCTCCTCTGGCTACTTCATCCCCCGCACTTGTTGATCAGTCGCCTGTTCCGGGGCCAAGCATTGTGTGCACCCGGACTGGCCGCCGTGTACGCCCTCCTGTCCGTTTCGTACCTCGGGTACTTGGGGGGGGGGGGTCCTGTGGCGGTCCCTGGGGGGTAGGCCACTCCTTGGATCATCCTTCTCGCCGATTGAGGGACAGGGGCGTTGGTCTGCCACGTGGTTTCCTGACGACTCTCCCTAGGGGTTCTGACAAGGGTGTCGTGGTGTGTACTCTGACTGTTGGAATTAAAAAGCTTCTTTTGAATCCGCCTGGCGTCTGGTCTTTTCCTGACCTTGACCAGGCCACTACACACACCTCATTAAATTTCTCCGTGTTTATGTAGACATTTTGAATCAAATCGTTCTTCCCCCCCCCCAATTTAAAAAAACGGCCTCTCACCCGGTTGGTGACCGTTCCATCGTGTGATGTCACAATGCCCCATGCTCACAGATGTCCAATCGGAATGGATTCATTTACATATGCCTTTGCAGCAGCCCCAGCCCCGCAGCCTGTGTCGAAGCGTCATCATGTGTGTGGGAATAGAGAAAGTGGATTGGGGGTGATAGGGAATGGGGAACAGATGGACTGTCCCTACCCCTCCCCCTTACACTCTCACTCCCCACTATTTCCACTCTCTCCCCCCACCCCTCTCCCCCTCCCTCCACCGTCTTATCCCTCCCTCCACTACCCCATCCCGCACCCCCCCCCCCCCCACCTCTCTCCCCCACCTCCCCAATCCCTCTCTCCCCCTCCCCATCCCCTCTCTCCCCTCTCTCCCCCCTCTCTCCCTCCCCCCCCTCTCCCATCTCCCTCTCCATCTCCCTCCCTCACCCTCCCCTCTCCCTCTCCTCCCCCTCCTCCTCCCCATCCCTCTCTCCCCACCCCCCCCTCCCCTCTCTCCCCCCCTCACCCCCCCGCCCCCTACCCCCTTCCCTCCCCCACCCCTTTCCCTCTCTCCCTCCCCCCCTTCCCTTCTCCCCTCCCCACCCCCCCCTCCATCCACACTCTTCCCCTCGCCTTACACTAAACCCTTACCCCATCCCCCTCCCTCCTCTCCCCCCTCCCCCCTCCCCCCCCTCTCTCCCCCCTCCCCTCTCCTCCCCTCACCTCTCCCCTCTCTCCCCCCTCCCCCCCTCTCCCTCCCTCTCCTCACCCCGCTCCCTCTCCCCTCTCCCCCCACACCCCTTCCCTCTCTAAGCCACCCCCTCCCCCTCTCTCCCCCGCCCCCTTCCCCCTACCCCTCTCCCTCTTCCCCCTCCCCCCTCCCGCTACAACCTCTCTCCTCCCCTCCCCTCTTCCACCTCTCCTCCTTAACCCACCCCTCTCCCTCTCCCCCTCCCATCCCCTTTCTCTCTCTCCCTCCCTTCCCCTCCCTCTCCTCTCCCCCCCCCCTTTTGCCCCTCTCTCCCTCTCCCCTCCACCCCTCCTCCCTCCCCCCCCCCCCCGCCCCCCCGCCTCCCCCTCCCCTCTCCTCCTCCCTCTCTCCCCCCTCTCCCCCCTCTCCTCCCTCCTTCCCTCCCTCCCTCCCCTCCCTCCCCCCCCTCATTCTCTCTCCTCTCTCCACCTCCCCTCTCCATCTCCCTCTCCCTCCCCATTCCCTCTCCCTCCCTCACTGCCCCCCTCTCCCTCTCTATTCCCCTCTCTCCCCCCCTCCCCTCTCCCCCCTCCCCCCTCCCCCCCTCTCCCTCTCCTCACTCCTCCCTCCCACCACCCCATCCCCCCCACCACCTCCCCCCCCCCCTTCCCCTCCCCCACCCCTCTCCCTATTATTCCCCCTCCATCCACACCCCCCTCCTCCCCCCCTACCCCCATCTCCCCCTACTCCCCTCCCCCCCTTCCCTCTCTCCCCCTCGCCCCCTCCCCCCCACCCCCTGTCCCTCTTCCTCCCTACCCCCTCCCTCCCCCCTCTCCCCTCTCTCTCCCCCCCCCACCCCTCCCTCCCCCCCCCTCCCTCTCTCCCCCCTCCCCCTTCCCCCCCTACCCTCTGTCCTCTTCCACCACTCCCGCTCCCTCTTCCCCCTCTCCCCCTCCCCTCTCCCTCCCTCCCCTCACCTTCCCCCCTCTCCTCCACCGCCCTCTCTTTCCCCTCTCCTCCCCCCCCACTTTTGCTCCCCCTTCCCCTCCCCTCTTCCACCACTCCCTTCCCCCTCCCCCTCCCACTCTCCCCCTCCCTCCCTCTTCCCCCTGTCCCCTCCCTCCTCCCTCCCTCTTCCCTACTCTTCTCCCTCCCCCCCTCTCCCCCTCCCTCCCCCCCCTCTCCCCCCCCCCCCCCCTCCCCCTCTCTCCCCCCCTCTCCCCCCCCCCCTCCCTCTCTCTCCCCCTCTCCCCCCTTCCCCTCCTTCCCCCCTCTCCACTTCTCCCTCCCTCCTCTCCCCTCTCCCTCCTCCCTCTCCCCCCCCACTCATCTCTCCCTCCCCCCCCTTTCTCTCCCCCCCTTCCCTTCCCTATCCTTCCACACTCTTCCCCCTCTCTCCCCCCCTACCCATCTCCCCCTCCCTCCACACTCTCCCCCCTTTCCCCCCCCTTTCCCTCCTCCTTCCCCCTTCCTCTTCCCCTACTCCTCCCTCTCCCCTTCCCCCCCCCTCTGCCCCTCCCCATCACACTCTCATCCTCCCCTTCTCCCCTCTCTCCTCACCCCCCCCCCTTCCCTCCCACCTCTCTTCCTCCTCCTCCCCTCTCTCCACCCTCTCCCACCCCTCTTCAAACCCCATCTCCCCACTACCCCTCTCTCACCCCTACCCCTCTCCCCCCTTCCTGCCCCTCCCCACTCTCCTCCCATTCCCCACTCTCCTCCCCTTCCCATCCCCCTCTCACTTCCCCTACCCCGCTTTGCTCTCCCTTCCAAATCTCTCCCATGTCCTCCTCCCCCTCTCCCCACTTCCCCTCTTCTCACCCTCCCCTGTCCCCATCCAGTCTCCCCCTCACCCCCTCCCCCCACCTGTGTGTTTGGGGGGTGGTTAGTGTGAGTGTGATGCCGCAGCTCCCTCCTCCCCCCCCCGCAAACGCACGTTGGGGAAACAGACACAACGGGTCTACACTTGGTCTAGTTCTATTTAAAATTCTCTTAGAAACATCATACTCTGCAAAGAGACAGAAACAGATACACCTGACAGGATAGATGGATGGGATTCGCGCCCATGAATACTTGGGAGGTGAAGACTCATCAGACAGGAATCATGAAGCTATGCCCATGAGAACTCGGGAAGCTTGGTGAATTTCTGAGAAATTATATCTGCATCATCATGTTGGGATATCTGACCAGAATGGAGTTGTGTTATTGTTGTAATTTGGTTATCATAACATGATAAAAGAGGTGAATTATAATATTGGCCAAATAAACAAAATGGAGAATCTCTGCATTTTCAAAGCCTGCTTGTCCCCTTTCTGTGAAAGCTGCAGGGCCACGAGTTATGGCTTCAAGGTGTCTGGAACCTGGGATGAAGTAAGTGTCCAGATGTGCTCCTTATTGTTAATATGTATGAGGGTTTTGCAAAGAACTAAGCAGGGTGGCAAGTGAATGATTATGATTGGTTATAGAGTGGGCTGTGGTAAGGTATTGTTAATTATGTTGCAGAGTGTTGTGCTGTTATCTTGTGATTGGTTAAAGTGTGAAGCCTTGTTCAAATTGTTCATACGACCTAGAGAAATGTTTATTTACTTTGGTGAACTGTCTCCCAAATAGGACCTTCAGTAGAAACAATGTATTGCCGTATTTTGTGATTAGGTTAGGGAGCTGTCAATAAATGTATTAAAATTATATTTATTTGTGATTGGCTTGTAGGGGTTGCCCCCCCCCCCCCCCATACAGTTTCAAATGGAAATGAAATGACAATGCCACGAGTTGTTTGGACTGCCCTGTTCTTGAGGCTGCAATGCTAAATGGAAATGAATGGACAATGAGTAGGCTGGCCTGCCCTCTGCTTGACACTGCAAATAGAGGGAAGGAGGGGGAGTCGGGGAGGTAGAGGTTGGGGAATAGAGGGAGAGGAGGGCAGTGGGGGAGGTGAGGAGGGATAATGGGGTGGATATGGGGAGGTGAGGACTGGGGAGGTGGTGGATTGAGGGATAGGAAGTGAGGGAAAAGGATAGGGAGGGAGGGAAGGAGGGAGGGAGGGAGTGACTAAGGGTAGCGGAAAGGATGGCGAGGGAGAGTTGAGGGAGGGATTGGGGAGGGTTGGAGGAGGGGAAAGAAGAGGGAGAGTGAACAGGAGGGGGAGGGAGTGCTGGGGAATGAGGGGAAATGAGCTGTGCCTGCGCAGTTTGGGGCTATCCGTTTGTGGTGCAATATTGCATTGGGAAACGGGTTGCATTGGGGTTCCAGACATCCTATGTGACAAGGACCCAACGGGTCCCACTTAGTCTAGTTTTTTTATTAACTCACTCTGACGTCTGGGGTCTTTGGGCCATTATATGGGGGGACTTCGGCACGGACTAGAAGGGTCGAGATGGCCTGTTTCCGTGCTGTAATTGCTGTAATTGTTATATGTTACTTCACCCAGTAGGATTGGCCATTCATCAAAAAATTGATCAATAGGATATACATTGCATTTCATTAGATTGTATGCATTTAACTAAACAAATCATATCCATGTTTTTTGATTGTGTTTGCTAAGTTTAAAGAACATTCAAAACAAATATATATAATTGAACTAAACACTACCTTTTGTTTGGTCATATCCAGAAGACCAACTGAATATCTTTCAACATTTAAATAAATACAAACTGTGTATGAAACTTTGTGGAATTGCAGTTCAATGTCTGTGAGTTCTTCACATTCCTTGTTTGCGGACCATAAAGGGATCTGTTGATCGGGACCAAAATATATCTACTAGGATCTATGAAGGAAAGGCTACATCATGCCACATCTGGTTTGCATGTCAAGTTGTGAAACACCAAAAGGTTTCAGATTCAAAGAGTTGTACAGAATTAGGGATCCCTTGATAGTGAGGGCATTGTCTATTGTGCATGAGACATGGTTTTATGCGGCAAAGAATAGTTTCAAATTAGGAAACAAAGGAATAAAAGTAGGTCATGCTGACTCACCGCCATTTCTTTCTCAGTTTCTATTGTGCACATGGGCAAGAATATCGGGTTGCAGAGCTGAAGGATGTTAGGTGAAATCGAACTGTATAAATGCAGAAAAGAAATGCAATTACGATATTTTTCGAGTTCTGAGTGTAGCATATAAAGACTGATATACTGAATGATTTAAATGTACATATTGGTTGTGAAGCAGTGCAGAATTCTGAATTCTTTACATCACTTTCTTGAACAAATGGGTGGTCAGATGGAAATTGCAGCATTTGTGACAAGTACACAAAACAAAAATGATCACTAATATATTTTGTTTTGGTAATAGTTTATTATTGTCACATGTACAGAGATACAGTGAAACACTTTGTTTACATGTTTTCCTGTTTGTTCCCTTGTGTGTCAGACGATGTGTAGCTCGCTGTTGGCTTCTGTCGTCGGCCAACATGTTGACAGAATTGGTCGCCCGATGCGTCACTGAATGCGTCGTGTCATCATTTCCGGGGATCGCCACAAGGAGGCTTCTGTCATGATCCGGATTAGGAAAAGGGGAGATGCAGTGAGACCTGGGTGTCATGGTACACCAGTCATTGAAGGTAGGCATGCAGGTGCAGCAGGCAGTGAAGAAAGCCAATGGTATGATAGCTTTCATAGCAAAAGGATTTGAGTATAGGAGCAGGGAGGTTCTACTGCAGTTGTACAGGGTCTTGGTGAGACCACACCTGGAGTATTGCGTACAGTTTTGGTCTCCAAATCTGAGGAAGGAGATTTGCCATATTGCCATAGAGGGAGCGCAGAGAAGGTTCACCAGACTGATTCCTGGGATGTCAGGACTGTCTTATGAAGAAAGACTGGATAGACTTGGTTTATACTCTCTAGAATTTAGGAGATTGAGAGGGGATCTTATAGAAACTTACAAAATTCTTAAGGGGTTGGACAGGCTTGATGCAGGAAGATTGTTCCCGATGTTGGGGATGTCCAGGACAAAGGGTCACAGCTTAAGGATAAGGGGGAAATCCTTTAAAACCGAGATGAGAAAAACATTTTTCACACAGAGAGTGGTGAATCTCTGGAACTCTCTGCCACAGAGGGTAGTTGAGGTCAGTTCATTGGCTATATTTAAGAGGGAGTTAGATGTGGCCCTTGTGGCTAAGGGGGTCAGAGGGTATGGAGAGAAGGCAGGTACGGGATACTGAGTTGGATGATCAGCCATGATCATATTGAATGGCGGTGCAGGCTCGAAGGGCCGAATGGCCTACTCCTGCACCTAATTTTTATGTTTCTATCCCCACTTTCCACTTAAACCATACTAGACATAAGTATAAGTTCAATTTAAACTAGCACCTGCATAATACATGGTACACGAAAAAGCTGGAGAAACTCAGCGGGTGCAGCAGCATCTATGGAGCGAAGGAAATAGCCAACGTTTCGGGCCGAAACCCTTCTTCAGACTGAGTTTCTCCAGCTTTTTTGTGTACCTTCGATTTTCCAGCATCTGCAGTTCCTTCTTAAACACCCTGCATAATACATAATCTGCACTGTACATACATACAATCAATTAAAACAATACACAGTACACCAGGTAATGCAAGAGAAACAATAGCAGATTATTGTGTTCACAACATCATAATGTTATAGTGCGGAGGAGATAAGGTATGAGGGCTGTAAAAAGTAGGATTGAAAGTTGGGATCACACTGTTAGCCGGTGGGAGGTCCATTCAGTAGTCTGATAACAAAGGGTAAGAAGCATCTAGAGTCTAGTTTATGTGCTTTCAAGCATTTGTATCTTTGGCCCGATGGGTGAAGGAGGGTGGAATTACCGGGCTGTAAACGGCCCTTGATTATGTTGGCTGCTTTCCTGAGGCATCATGGTGAATAAATGAAGTAAATGGGGGAGGGGGATGTAGTGGGCTGGTCTGTATGATGGACTGGTGGCATCCACGCATCTCTGCAGTTTTCTTGTCTTGAGCAGAGCAGTTGCCAAGTTGTGATGCCTCCCAGTGGAATGTGTTCTGTGGTGCATCTGGAGAATTGTTGTAGACATGCTGGGTTTCCAGAGCCTTTTGGGCAAGTAGAGGAATTGGTGCACTTTCCTAGACATACCACCAATGTATTTAGACCAGTACACATCGTTAGTGATATTTACACCTACAAACATGAACCGAAGATGAACACAAAATGCTGAAGTAACTCAGCAGTGCAGGCAGCATCTCTGGAGAACACTGTGGGACAGGCAGCAACGCTGGGGAACTCAGTGGGACAGGCGACATCTCTGGGGAACTCAGCAGTGCAGGCAGCATCACTGGAGAACACAGTGGGACAGGCGGCATCTCTGCAGTGAACCACTCAACTATCTCTATTTCAACATCATTGATGCTGATGACGACATTATTTCACACCATTTCCAGAAGTCAATGACTAGCTCCTTTGTCTTGCTGACATTGAGGGAGAGGTTGGTGTTTTAGACAATAGACAATAGGTGCAGGAGTAGGCCATATGGCCCATCAAACCATCAATTCAATGTGATCATGGTTGATCATCCCCAATCAGTACCCCATATCCCTGGACTCTGCTATCTTCAAGAACCCTATCTAGCTCTCTCTTGAAAGTTTCCAGAAATCTGGCCTCCACCGGATTCACTAAGGCAGATAATTCCACACGCACAATTCCCTGTGTGAAAAAGTGTTTCCTCAACTCCATTCTAAACGGCTTACCTTATCGATAAGCAAATGGTTGGAACAGAGGCTGGGGGTAAGAGCAGGTTATGAGACAAGGTTGAAGAGTTGAAGATTGTGAAGCCAGAGGGAGCAATGTAGCAGGAACTGACTTGTCTTGTCTAGGTTTGGGCCGTGACTATCAGCTGGAAAGTGAAAAACAAACAATTTTGAGTACTTGGCAAGGTTGATGCTAGAGCTCATATCTGTGTAAAGTATGTGGAGTAAATCAAATAGTCCGACTGGCTTGTGGCCCTCCTCCAGCCCTCTCTCTCCCCCCTCCTACAGCCCTCTCTCCCCACTCCTACAGCCCTCTCTCCCCCACTCCTACAGCCCTCTCTCCCCCCTCCTAGAAACATAGAGCCCTCTCTCTCCCCCCCCTCCTCCAGCCCCCTCTCCTCCCCATTCCTACGCCCTCCCTCCCTCCTCCAACAGCCCTCTCCTCCCCCTCCCTCCTCCTCCAGCCCTCTCTCTCCCCACTCCTACAGCCCCCTCTCCCCCCTCCATAGAAACATAGAAATTAGGTGCAGGAGTAGGCCATTCGGCCCTTTGAGCCTGCACCGCCATTCAATATGATCATGGCTGATCATCCAACTCAGTATCCCGTACCTGCCTTCTCTCCATACCCCCTGATCCCCCCAGCCCCTCCCTCCCTCCTCCAACAGCCCTCTCTCTCCCCACTCCAACAGCCCTCTCTCTCCCCACTCCCAACAGCCCTCTCTCCCCACTCCTACAGCCCTCTCTCCCCACTCCTACGGCCCTCTGCCTTGACGAATCTTCTGGATTTTTTTAGGATGTAACGAGAAAATGGACAAGGGACAGCCCGTGGATTTAGTTTACCCGGACTTTCAGAACGCCTTTGATAAATTCCTTCATAGGAGATTAGTGGGCAAAATTAGAGCACATGGGGGTAGAGTACTGACATGGATAGAGAAGTGGTTGGCAGACAGGAAACAAACAGTAGGGATTAACGGGTCCCTTTCAGAATGGCAGGCAGTGACTAGTGGGGTACCGCAAGCCTCGGCGCTGGGACCGCAGCTATTTATAATATACATCAATGGTTTAGTTGAAAACATTAGCAAATGTGCAAATGACACAAAGCTGGGTGGCAGTGTGAACTGTGAGGTGAATGCTATGAGAATGCAGGATGAATTGGACAGTTTGGGCGAGTGGGCAGATGCATGGCAGATGTAGTTTAATGTGGATAAATGTGAGATTATCCACTTTGGTGGCAAGGACAGGAAGGCAGATTATTATCTGAATGGTGTCAAGTTGGGAAAAGGGGAAGTACAACGAGATCTGGGGGTCAATGTTCATCACTCACTGAAAGTAAGCATGCAGGTACAGCAGGCAGTGAAGAAAGCTAATGGCATGTTGGCCTTCATAACAAGAGGAGGTGAGCAAAGGAGCAAAGTAGTCCTTCTGCAGTTGTACAGGGCCCTAGTGAGACCACACCTGGAGTATTGCGTTCTGTTTTGGTCTCCAAATTTGAGGAAGGACATTCTTGCTATTGAGGGAGTGCAGCGTCGGTTCATAAGGTTAATTCCCTGGATGGTGGGACTGTCATATGTTGAAAGAATGGAGCAACTCGGCTTGTGTACACTGGAATTTAGGATGAGAGGGAATCTTACTGAAGCATACAGGATTATTAAGGGGTAGGACACGCTCGAGGCAGGAAACATGTTTGTGATGTTGGGGGAGTCCAGAACCAGGGGCCCTAGTTTAGGAATAATGAGTAGGCCATTTAGAACGGAAATGAGGAAAAACGTTTTCATTCTCTGCCTCAGAAGGCAGTGGAGGACAATTCTCTGGATGCTTTCAAGAGAGAGTTCGATGGAGCTCTTAAATATAGTGGAGTCAGGGGATATGGGGAGAAAGCAGGATAGGGGTACTATCACAGGGTCAGCCATGATCACAGTGATTGGAGGTGCTGGCTGGAAGGGCTGAAAGCCCTACTCCTGCACCTATTGTCTATTGTCTCTCTCCCCTCCAGCTCCCTCTCCATCCCCCTCTCCCCCCCTCCACCACCCCCTCTCCCCCCCTCCAGCACCCTCTCCCCTCCTCCACCCCCTCTCCCCTCCTCCTCACCCCCTCTCCACTCCTCCATCCCCCCCTCTCCCCCTCCATCCCCCTCTCCCCTCCATCCCCCTCTCCCCTCCTCCATCCCCCTCTCCACTCCTCCATCCCCCTCTCCCCTCCAGCCCCCTCTCCCCCTCCTCCCTCCTCTCCCCTCCTCCATCCCCCCTCTCCCCTCCTCCAGCCCCCTCTCCACTCCATCCCCCTCCTCCCCTCCATCCCCCACTCCACTCCTCCATCCCCCCTCCACTCCTCCCCTCCTCCTCCCTCCCCCTCCTCCATCCTCCTCTCCCCTCCTCCATCCCCCTCTCCCCCCTCCTCCACCCCCTCTCCACTCCATCCCCCTCTCCCCCTCCATCCCCCACTCCACTCCTCCCATCCCCCTCTCCCACTCCTCCAGCCCCCTCTCCCCTCCAGCCCCCTCTCCCCTCCTCCCTCTCCATCCCCCTCTCCCCTCCTCCAGCCCCCTCTCCACTCCTCCAGCCCCCTCTCCACTCTCCTCCAGCCCCCTCTCCCCCCCTCCCCTCCTCTCCCCTCCTCCTCCCCCCCCCTCTCCCCTCCTCCATCCTCCTCTCTCCCCTCCTCCATCCCCCTCTCCCCTCCAGCCCCCTCTCCACTCCTCCATCCCCCTCTCCCCTCCATCCCCCACTCCACTCCTCCATCCCCTCTCCCATCCACTCCTCCATCCCTCCTCTCCACTCCCTCCATCCTCCTCTCCCCTCCATCCCCCTCTCCCCTCCACTCCCTCTCCACTCCTCCATCCCCCTCTCCCCTCCTCCATCCCCCTCTCCCCCTCCAGCCCCCTCTCCACTCTCCCTCCACCCCCTCTCCCCTCCACCACCCCCCTCTCCCCTCCTCCAGCCCCTCTCCCCTCCACCTCCCTCCCCCTCCTCCCCCCCCTCCTCTCCCCCCTCCCCCTCCCCCTCCTCCATCCCCCTCTCCTCCCCTCCAGCCCCCTCTCCCACTCCTCCAGCCCCTTCTCCCCACTCTTCCGTCCCTTTATCCACACCTTCATCCCTCTTTTCTCCCGACGCCTCTATCTTCTCCCCCCTTCCCCCGTCTTGCCTCACACCCATGCCTCCAGCCCTTTGTCTCCCCACCTCTTCCCCATTTCCCCAACTCTCCTTACCCATTCCCCTCCTGCTCTCCCCAAAATACTGCATCATACTTGCCCCTCCTTGCGCTGTCCATTGCTCTCTTTCTCCTCTTCACCTCTACATTGCTCCCCTCTTCCTCTCCTTCCCAACACTCCTCCCCACACACCCCTTTCCATCTCCCCACTCCTTGCCCACTCTCTCAACACAAGCCTTCCGCTCACTCTCCGCACACACCTACACTCTCCTCTCTCTCTCTCTGCCCACTCTCCCCTACACACTCCTCCCCTCTCCCTCTCTCCTCCGATCCCCATTCACACACACGTCCCCTTTCTCTCCCCACTCCTCCCATTTCTCTCCCCACACTCCACCTTGTCTGCCCCCACTGCCTCTCTCTCTGCCATCTCCCTCCCAACCTCTTCCATTTCAACCCCCACTCTCTCCCCACACTCCTTCCGCCCGCTCATAATCCCCCTCTCCCCTCCTCCCTCTCCTCCTCTTCTCTTCCTTTATCTTCCTCCCCCTCCTCCCCTTCTCTCCACTCCTCGCCCCCTCCTCCCCTCCTCCCCTCCTCCTCTCTATCACACCCTTCTCCTTTTCCTCGTTCCTCCTCCTCTTCCAATCATCTCCACTCCCCCCCTCTCCCCTCAACTCCCTCTCACCTCTGCTCTCCTCTCCTCATATTACTACTCTCCCTCCTCTCCTCCCCCCTCCTGATCTCTCCATAACATCACTCAATGCTGCCCTTATCTCCTCTCCCTCTCCCCATCAGTTTCCTCTCCCCTGCTCTCCCTCTATCCCTTCCACTTCTCCCATCCACTGCCTCCACTCCATCCTCTCACTCTCCCCTCCTCCACTCTCCCCTCTCCCTTCATGTCTTTCCATATCTCCTCTCTCCCTCACTAACATCTCTGCATCCCTCCGTTCTCACTGCCCCCACAGCCTTCACCTCTCTCCCCACTCCCTCTATCCACTCAACCGTCTCTTTACCCTCTTCCCCCCAGTTCTACCGCCTCACCTCACCCTCTCTCTCCCCTCCTAGAAACATAGAAACATAGAAATTAGGTGCAGGAGTAGGCCATTCGGCCCTTCGAGCATGCACCGCCATTCAATATGATCGTGGTTGATCATCCAACTCAGTATCCCGTTCCTGCCTTCTCTCCATACCCCCTGATCCCTTTAGCCACAAGGGCCACATCTAACTCCCTCTTAAACACTGCACACAAGGGGTGATGGACAGGAAACTCCAATAAAAGTAATGATATCGGATCTGAAACAAAATGACCGTGTTGAATGGGACAGTGGAGGATGGAGTTAAAGGGAAAGGGTTTCTTAAATGTGTGAGCGTAGAGACCGAGGGGTGTAAAATGAGGGTAGAAGAAATAGATAGCAAGGTGAAAAGTAAAAGTGGCAGGCAGACAAAACCAGGGCAAAAATCAAAAAGGGCCACTTTTCAACATAATTGTATTAGGGGGAAGAGTGTTGTAAAAACAAGCCTGAAGGCTTTGTGTCTCAATGCAAGGAGCATTCGTAATAAGGTGGATGAGTTGAATGTGCAGATAGCTATTAATGACTATGATATAATTGGGATCACGGAGACATGGCTCCAGGGTGACCAAGGCTGGGAGCTGAACATCCAGGGATATTCAATATTCAGGAGGGATAGACAGAAAGGAAAAGGAGGTGGGGTAGCGTTACTGATTAGAGAGGGGATTAATGCAATGGAAAGGAAGGACATTAGTTTGGAGGATGTGGAATCGGTATGGGTAGAGCTGCAAAACACTAAGGGGCAGAAAACGCTGGTGGGTGTTGTGTACAGGCCACCTAACAGTAGTTGTGAAGTTGGAGATGGTAACAAACAGGAAATTAGAAATGCGTGCGACAAAGGCAAAACGGTTATAATGGGTGACTTCAATCTACATATAGATTGGGTGAATCAAATTGGCAGGGGTGCTGAGGAAGAGGATTTCTTGGAATGTATGCGGGATAGTTATCTAAATCAACATGTAGAGGAACCAACGAGAGAGCAGGCTATTTTAGACTGGGTATTGAGTAATGATGAAGGGTTAGTTAGCAATCTTGTTGTACGTGCCCCCTTGGGCAAGAGTGACCATAATATGGTTGAGTTCTTCATTAGGATGGAGAGTGACATTGTTAATTCAGAAACAATGGTTCTGAACTTAAAGAAAGGTAACTTTGAGGGTATGAGGCGTGAATTGGCCAAGATTGACTGGCAATTAATTCTAAAAGGGTTGACAGTGGATATGCAATGGAAGACATTTAAAGACTGCATGGATGAACTACAAAAATTGTTCATCCCAGTTTGGCAAAAGAATAAATCAGGGAAGGTAGTACATCCATGGATAACAAGGGAAATCAGGGATAGTATCAAAACGAAGGATGATGCATACAAATTAGCCAGAAAAAGCAGCATACCGGAGGACTGGGAGAAATTCAAAGACCAGCAGAGGAGGACAAAGGGCTTAATTAGGAAAGGAAAAATAGATTATGAAAGAAAACTGGCAGGGAACATAAAAACTGACTGCAAAAGTTTTTATAGACATGTGAAAAGAAAGAGATTAGTTAAAACAAATGTGGGTCCCTTGCAGTCAGAAACAGGTGAGTTGATCATGGGGAACAAGGATATGGCGGACCAATTGAATAACTACTTTGGTTCCGTCTTCACTAAGGAAGACATAAATAATTTGCCGGAAATAGCAGGGGACCGCGGGTCAAAGGAGTTGGAGGAATTGAGTGAAATCCAGGTTAGCCGGGAAGTGGTGTTGGGTAAATTGAATGGATTAAAGGCCGATAAATCCCCAGGGCCAGATAGGCTGCATCCCAGAATACTTAAGGAAGTAGCTCCAGAAATAGTGGATGCATTAGTAATAATCTTTCAAAACTCTTTAGATTCTGGAGTAGTTCCTGAAGATTGGCGGGTAGCAAACGTAACCCCACTTTTTAAGAAGGGAGGGAGAGAGAAAATGGGGAATTACAGACCAGTTAGTCTAACATCGGTAGTGGGGAAACTGCTAGAGTCAGTTATTAAAGATGGGATAGCAGCACATTTGGAAAGTGGTGAAATCATTGGACAAAGTCAGCATGGATTTACGAAAGGTAAATCATGTCTGACGAATCTTATAGAATTTTTCGAGGATGTAACTAGTAGCGTGGATAGGGGAGAACCAGTGGATGTGGTGTATCTGGACTTCCAGAAGGCTTTCGACAAGGTCCCACATAAGAGATTAGTATACAAACTTAAAGCACAAGGCATTGGGGGTTCAGTATTGATGTGGATAGAGAACTGGCTGGCAAACAGGAAGCAAAGAGTAGGAGTAAACGGGTCCTTTTCACAATGGCAGGCAGTGACTAGTGGGGTACCCCAAGGCTCAGTACTGGGACCCCAGCTATTTACAATATATATTAATGATCTGGATGAGGGAATTGAAGGCAATATCTCCAAGTTTGAGGATGACACTAAGATGGGGGGCAGTGTTAGCTGTGAGGAGGATGCTAGGAGACTGCAGGGTGACTTGGATAGGCTGGGTGAGTGGGCAAATGTTTGGCAGATGCAGTATAATGTGGATAAATGTGAGGTTATCCATTTTGGTGGCAAAAACAGGAAAGCAGACTATTATCTAAATGGTGGCCGATTGGGAAAGGGGGAGATGCAGCGAGACACCAGTCATTGAAGGTAGGCATGCAGGTGCAGCAGGCAGTAAAGAAAGCGAATGGTATGTTAGCTTTCATTGCAAAAGGATTTGAGTATAGGAGCAGAGAGGTTCTACTGCAGTTGTACAGGGTCTTGGTGAGACCACACCTGGAGTATTGCGTACAGTTTTGGTCTCCAAATCTGAGGAAGGACATTATTGCCATAGAGGGAGTGCAGAGACGGTTCACCAGACTGATTCCTGGGATGTCAGGACTGTCTTATGAAGAAAGACTGGATAGACTTGGTTTATACTCTCTAGAATTTAGAAGATTGAGAGGGGATCTTATAGAAACTTACAAAATTCTTAAAGGGTTGGACAGGCTAGATGCAGGAAGATTGTTCCTGATGTTAGGGAAGTCCAGGACAAGGGGTCACAGCTTAAGGATAAAGGGGAAATCCTTTAAAACCGAGATGAGAATAACTTTTTTTCACACAGAGAGTGGTGAATCTCTGGAACTCTCTGCCACAGAGGGTAGTTGAGGCCAGTTCATTGGCTATATTTAAGAGGGAGTTAGATGTGGCCCTTGTGGCTAAGGGGATCAGGGGGTATGGAGAGAAGGCAGGTACGGGATACTGAGTTGGATGATCAGCCATGATCATATTGAATGGCGGTGCAGGCTCGAAGGGCCGAATGGCCTACTCCTGCACCTAATTTCTATGTTTCTATGTTTCTATGACCAGTAGATCGGCCGCTGCCATGGCCACCAGGTAGCGAGTGCTGCAGGTGGAGAGGCCGCACTTTCCCCGGGACAGGATCACAATCGCCACTAAATTCACTGCAGAAAGAGAAGGGAACGGACACTGGGTGTTACTGACACGTTCTCCGGGGCTGAACACCGGCTCGATTTTCAGCTAAAGATCAGGAGTGTCGGAGTCGGTGCGCGGCTGCAAGTTTAACAATGTCAGACCCGGCTCCGACTGTGCCCAACATGTCTGCTACAGGGGAGAAGAGATAAGGCGGTGGACGGGGTAAAGGGCGGGAAGTGAAAGAAGAGGCGCCCGCTACAATAGGCGAATGGTCCTTTCAAAAGTGAAACCGGCTCACAGTCTCTGACAGAGTAAGTTAATAATGCCTTACTTTTGATGAAATTCAGCGAGCAAACGCGATAATTCCCGATATTTTGGACCTGTAAATATCCACGGCAAATGTCGGCTGTTCATTTCCGCCGGTTTGGCGGCACCAGTTCCCTCTTGAATTTACCTTACTTGCTATCTTTTTTTTTCCTGTAAATCTAGGTAACTGTGCCTCACGGTCACCCCGACTGGCACAGTAAATTGCAGCTCACAACCTCGCTGTTTTCTATGTTTTTAACGGGTGGGAAAATGCGTTTTTCCCCATCCACTAACATGTACCGAACCCTCGAGTGTCCTCCACTTGAGAATTTTGGTCACGTGGGTGCGGATCTACGCTCCAGTGACCTTTAGTGAAATCACCCTATAAACAGGGCTCAGGGAACTCGGCATCTGATGGGGACGAGGAGGGGTCCAGAGAGAAGGCAGCAGGAGCAACTTAGAATCCAGCAGCTGAGTAGCTCCGTTAATGGACTCATTCCACAGTGAGTTCAGTTTTGTAACAACACCGCGGGTGGATCCGCGGCCACTGGTTCAAGTGATCGATCCAATTATTGACAAACAGGCGGTGGAAACTGACTGTCACAGACTCCATAGTGAGACACAGTGACCACAGGAGCGGGTGTTCACTCTGACCAATAACTCAGACACAGTGAACTTTATAATGTAAGCCCCCCCAAAGTCACCGGCCTGGAGAGCTACCCGGCCTGAGCACTGGGTCAACTCTGGGCAAGGTCCCACTGAGGGCAAGTACAACATTCTAGTGGCTTTCGCCAGTCAGAGAGAAAGAGGGGTAGTTTCGTATCTCTGAGGAAAAATGGCAACGTTAAAAATTATTTAACTAAGAGGATTGAAATCGCTGATGTATTCTTTTTTTTTAAATTTTAAGTAATTTATTTATTTAGGGGACAGTGCATATTAATAAACATTTACATGTAATACACAAGATTGTAGCCAGTAGCTAATTTCCATCTTTAGTCCCTCTGTTAAACAAGGTAAACACATCACAACACAATCAATCAATAAGAAAAGAGACAAAACAAAAATCAAAAACAAAACAAAACAAACAATAAAGTAAAAAAGTAACAATAAAAGAGTACCATAGGATAATGTTAAGGTAGATTATGATTGCAGTTTTGATTTTGCAGTAACCATGTTTTTAGATGTTTGGTAAATGTTTCCAGGTCTGCGACGCTCGATATGAAAATACTGACTGCCCAAAGACACTTTTCCCAAACAGGACTATACAATCACCCCTGGAGGCTGCTCTTGTCGACCTATTTGTGTTTTTCTTTATGAAGTCCTTTAACGGAGGTGGGGCCAGTCCACGGAAGATTTTGTAAACTAAAATCAAGTCCGAATATTTTATTACGTTTTCCCAGCTCAGCAGATCAAATTTCTTCAGGATGCTACAGTGATGGTACATTCTGGGCTTTTTGTCAAGAGTTTTTAGGGCTCTGGGGGGGGGGGGGGAGTCTACAGGGGAACAAGCCTCAGCACCGCAGCGAACTCAGCCGTGAGTATTCAACGCTAAGCAGGGAGCGGCCAGGCGGGCGGTTGTGTTAACTCGTTCGGTGCCGGTACAACAGCAGACCAGGTTGGAGGTTTGAGTGTGTTAACATTTGTGTCGGGGTTAATGTCCGGGCCGGGGTACGGGTGAGATTTAACCCTCTGTCTGTGTGTATGTGTATATCTCTGTGTTTCTGTGGTTGTGTGTGTGTATCTCTATCTGCGTGTGTGTGGGGGTGTGGGGGTGTGGGGGTGGGGGGGGCAGTGGAAAGACAGAGAGAGGGGGATTTTTCAGAAGAGTTGGAAATGATTACTGTCAATACGAGCCGCTCACGGAGCAGAGTCAGAATGAGAAACACTGCTCGACTCTCACACACACACACACTCGTGGAGTGAACTGGAGATATAAATGTGGCTGGGGGGAGAGGAGTTGGGGGGGGAGAGAGAGGAAGGGGGGGGGGGGGGGGGGGTGGCAGGGAGAGAGAGAGAGAGGGGGAGAGGGGAGGGGGAATTGTAGAGAAGGGGGGAAGCCGGGGAGAGAGGAAGGGGAGAGGGAGAGAGAGAATTGGAGAGGGGGAGAGAGAGAGAGGAGGGGGGTGGGGGGTGGGGACAGAGAGAGAGGGGGGGGGGGGGGGAGAGAGGGGGGATAGGGGAGAGAAAGCTCCCTTCTGCCTCACCACCACTGTTGGCTGTCCTTTGTGTAGCAATGTTACAAAATTTTGAGATTTAAAAAATCAAATCTGCAATTTATCCCATCAGATAAAGCATAACAATAAGTTTAATTTGACACCAAATTCACTTTCATATCTCAAGTATTAAAAAAGTTATGACCATTTTCATACTCGGAAATTAGCATCTTGTTCCCTATTGATTTTCAATGGACATTACAAAAAAGCTGTGATCTTGGATAATCAAAAGCCCATTTCTTAAGGAAAGATTAACATTTTTAAATAGCGTAAGTGTCCAAAGATTATTCACAAATAATTCACATTATAACATGATTTTTATATCTAATTTACATTAATTTATAGGCCAAATGGAAGGAATTTAGTGTTCAATTGCTGTAAATAAATGCCCATTTAAATCGGCTTTTTAGTGGGTTCATGTGGAACGCGCTGGTTTAGAACGTTGACATAGCGCTGGATTAGTGCCCTCAAATGCCGAGAAAAATACTGCGGGATATCAAAAAGCCCAAAATGAACTATTCGTTATAGATAACTTGATATATAGGGTTATATATATATATGCCCCATTTAATGTAAAAATAAGGTACATACCTTTAATTGTTTGCTTTATAAAACCTTGGGGCTGCGAGAGGTTGCGGAATGAAACAGTAATTTTAAAACTATTAGAACTATATTATCGAGGCCTATAAAACTAATAATACCTTTTGCGACCGGGTCTTGCAGCGATTTTTCGTTAATTATTTACTAGGCTGAACATGTGCGATTAGTACAGCCTAGTAAAAATCGCGTTTTAAACCCGCCCCCTCCAAACAGCGCCAAAATCGCAGACATGGCTGAGGGCAGATTCCCAATGACGATTCAGGTAGGTTTTGTAACATACCTACTTTGTGAGGTGATTGGAGACCAAAACCAGTTACTCTTTAGATCTCCCTCTCACTCCCTCCTTCTTTAGAGAGGGGGGGGGGGTGGGAAGGAAGTGGGAGAGGGCAGAGGGGAGGGAGGAGTGTGCCTTGCTTGGCGGGGGAGAGGGATGTGGGAACGCTGTACGCAGGTGGTGACTCACTCTCACACTGGGATCCCCTCACTGTTATTACGCAGTCTATCTGATTCCCAGCACCCCCCCCCCCACCCCCCATGGAGCTCAGGAAATGTGCAACGTTTCCGGTCGAAACCCTTCTCTGACCCGGCTCAAAACTTTGGCTATATCCTTCGCTCCATAGATGCTGCATCAACCCCTGTCCCACTGTGTGAGTTCACCCAAGAGCTCTCCCGAGTTTAAAATCTCTGTGTCGCATCTCTGTCCCTATCTTCAAATTCCCACTTTGAAATAAAATACAACTTTCGACTTAGAAATTTTGCAGTAGGATCACGATTAGTGGATTCCCACGCAAATCAGCAAAGATCAAGTAATATTGGAATTGTTTTATTTTGCATCAAACTTTGATGTATTAAAGCTATTGCTTAATGTAGGTACGTTATAAAACTTATCTTCAGCAGGGCTGCAGTTCTGCCACTGCCCATGTGTGTCGGTTTTATTACATTTTGTTTAACTGCTCTGGATATTTTAATTGCTGGAGTAATTTAAAAATCAACTTCTAAAGCCTTCAACACCGACAACGGGAACGGATCTCACATACGGGCCAGGTAAACGAAAGCCGTTTATTTTACATATAAACGTGCTTGTTAGGATGCCTTTAATCAAAATTTTACGTTGCGAAAAGGTGACTTAGGACCCATACGAACCGGCAGTATTTTTCCTGCCGACATGGGGTTGAAATTCACCGCAACCGCAACGTTCCAAACCATCGCGTTCCCCAAAATCCCACTCGCAAGATGATTTAAATGGCCATTAATTTACGGGAATTAAACACTAAATTCCTTCCATTTGGCCTATAAATTCATGACAATGAGATTTAAAAATCATGTTATATTGTGAATTATTGTGTGAATGTTATTTGGACACTTAGGCTAGAAATTGAGAGATGTTTAGATCTAGTAATTGAATTTTGTAATTAGCTACAATTAGGTAACTAACTAATTATATGCGTTAATTTCAGGTCATCCATGTTAGATTGTTTCATATTTGTTTCAGAATGCTTCAATCTATAATAACTGAATATTTCATTCAGTTCTCATAATTTTTAAGAAAGTTATGGGCTTTTGACTGTCCTCGATCACAGCTTTTGAGTTAAGTCAATGGAAATGCAATAGGGAACAAGATGCTAATTTCCGAGAATTAAAATGGACTAACTTTCTTTATACTGAAGATATGAAAGTGAATCAGGTGTCAAATTAAACTTATTTTTATGCTTTATATGATGGGATAAAGTACAGGCTTGATTTTTTAAATCTCAAAATGTTGAAACATTGCTACTTAATGATGGTGAGAATATGGATTCCAGTTGCAACAATTGTAAAATTTGCAGCACTTACCCATCATGTGTACTAAAAATTCTGACATCCAACAGACTTCATGACAAGGCATATGATAACCTTTATGAACTTTATAAAGTCATCTGCACACTATCAGTTACTCAAGTCCAATGTGAGAGAACATTTTCAAAGCTAAAGATCATAAAGACAAGGTTAAGAAATACGCTGTCTGAGGAGAATTTGGAATCATACATGTTGCTATCCATCGAAAAGGAATTGTTAGATGAATTGGATGCAGAAGCAATTATTGGCAGATTTGCACAATCATCTAGCGAACCCAAACGATTGCTCTTAATATAGTGGACTGCATGTAATGCTCTATTGTGCTTTTGAACTATCTGTTAATGTGTAAATTGTGCAGTAAACTATTTTAAAATATCAACGAATTATTTAAATTAAAATAAATAAATAATAAAATGCAATTATAACATTCGGTATTTACATTCGGTATCTACTGCCAGTAATATTCTGTGCTGTAATTGTTATATGGTTAATATGTACAGTACATGTACACTGTAATTACTAAGAAATACATATTTTTTCCACAAAAATTTTAATTGTACCCTTTTTTCCATATGTATTTTTTGAAAAATTTATTTATTCGTTATAAAAATTATGAGGGAAATGAATGCAACATCTCCAAGTTTGCGGATGACACGAAGCTGGGGGGCAGTGTTAGCTGTGAGGAGGATACTAGGAGGCAACAAGGTGACTTGGATAGGCTGGGTGAGTGGGCAAATGCATGGCAGATGCTGTATAATGTGGATAAATGTGAGGTTATCCACTTTGGTGGCAAAAACAGGAAAGTAGACTATTATCTGAATGGAGGCCGATTAGGAAGAGAGATGCAACGAGACCTGGGTGTCATGGTACACCAGTCATTGAAAGTAGGCATGTAGGTGCAGCAGGTGGTGAAGAAAGCGAATGGTATGTTAGCATTCCTAGCAAAAGGATTTGAGTATAGGAGCAGTAAGGTTCTACTGCAGCTGTACAGGGTCTTGGTGAGACCACACTTGGAGTATTGCGTACAGTTTTGGTCTCCTAATCTGAGGAAAGACATTCATGCCACAGAGGGAGTACAGAGAAGGTTCACCAGACTGATTCCTGGAATGCCAGGACTTTCATATGAAGAAAAACTGAATAGACTCGGTTTGTACTCGCTCTAATTTAGAAGATTGAGGGGGGAAACTTGCAAAATTCTTAAGGGGTTGGACAGGCTAGTTGCAGGAAGATTGTTCCCGATGTTGGGGAAGTCCAGAACAAGGGGTCACAGTTTAAGGATAAGGGGGAAATCTTTTTGGACCGAGATGAGAAAAACAAAACATTTTTCACACAGCGAGTGGGGAATCTCTGGAATTCACTGCCACAGAAGGTAGTTGAGGCCAGTTCATTGGCTATATTTAAGAGGGAGTTAGATGTGGCCCTTGTGGCTAAGGGGATCAGGGGGTATGGAGAGAAGGCAGGTACAGGATACTGAGTTGGATGATCAGCCATGATCATATTGAATGGCGGTGCAGGCTCGAAGGGCCGAATGGCCTACTCCTGCGCCTATTTTCTATGTTTCTAAATGATAACATTGTAGCTGTGGGTGGGCCCCCTTTGTCTCCTGGCAACCAATATTTTTAGACGCAGTCCGCCACAATTTATGGCGATACTGTGGGATGTAAATTGGGAGCGGTATTCTTCCAGCAAAGGGGACATCGTTTCAAACTCCATCAGATTCAATTCTCCACCTTGTGTTTATCTGATTTCCTTCTATCCGCTTCACTCAGCAAGGCAATCCTAAATTCCAGGGTTTCTTTCAGGGCTTAGTTATCCAATTAGTTCAACAGATTGCCTCGGACTAAAATGGCCCCTCCACTCTGCTTCGCCACTCAAGATGATCGCGGCTTATCTCTGCCTGGAATGGATCTGACTTTACCCTGGGATAATAAAACTATCTGCCTTCATCACCTCTGAGGAGGAACGTCCAAACTCACGACACTCAGAGGACAGAAACATTGCCACATCTGAATTGTCCTAAACATAGATAAAACGGCGAATGATGCAGCACAGCGCGCTCCTCCCTTTCTCTTTCCACCCTTCCTTACTGCTGTCACTCTCTCTGAACTGTCACTCTCTATCCCACCCTCCCTATTCTCCCTCTCTGCGTTTCTGTCTCTCCCCCTTCCCCCTCCGCCCCTCCCATTCTCACTGCATCTCTCTGACCCTTCCCTCTCTCCCCTTTGCCAACCCATTCGCTCTGAACTCCATCTTCCCACTCTCCCTTTGGGATAGTTCACTCTCCCTCCATCTTTTCCCCTTTCGCCTTCTCTATCTCCCCCTTTCATCTTTGTACATCCTATCTGTCTCTCTCCACAACCATCTTCCTGCTCGCTCCCACGCCTTTCTTGGGAAGTGTGGTTAAAATGGTTAGTCACCATGGGATGTAACGACTGTCCCAAAACACCAGAGGAGACTAAAGAAGGTACATCTGTCTCCTCAGATTCTGGTGAACTTCTACCGCTGCATGATCGAAAGCATCCTTACCAACTGTATCACAGTATGGTATGGCAACTGCTCTGTCTCCGACCGGAAAGCACTGCAGAGGGTGGTGAAAACTGCCCAACGCATCACCAGTTCCTCACTACCCTCCATTTAGTCTGTCCAGAGCAAGCGATGTCTGCGAAGGGCGCGCAGCATCGTCAAGGACTACTCTCACCCCAACCATAGATTGTTTACCCTCCTCCCATCCTTGAGGCGCTACAGGTCTCTCCGTGGCTGGACCAGAAGGTCCAGGAACAGCTTCTTCCCTGTAGCTGTTACACACCTTAACTCTGCACCTTGGTGATTGCCAATCACCTCCCTGGCCACTCCCTCCCACAGAAAAATTGCACTAATGTATGTACATATATATATATATCCCACAGAAATATTGCACTAATGTATGCATATATATATATATATATTCTGCTGTTCATTATTCTATGTTCGCTCTTCTGGGTGAGATGCTAACTGCATTTCGTTGTCTCTGTACTGCACACTGCACAATGACAATAAAGATTGAATCTGAATCTTACACTCCCGCAGCCGTACCAGATGTGACAGATGTTCACCTGCACCTCCTCTAATCTCATCTCCTGCATGCGATGTTCCAGATGTGGCCTCCTTGATATCGACCTGGTCCAAGGTAGACTCGGCGACCTGTTTACTCTCGTTCCGCCACGGCCTGCCATAGTGAAGCGACTGAAAGAAAGACCACTTCACATTCCGCTGTGGGGGCCACACTGTATGTGTGGGGGTGGGGGCACTGTGAGTGTCACTGGGGGTCTCACTGTGTGCGTGGGGGGTCCGGGTTACTGGTGGAGGTTACTACTGGTGGACTGACACTACCCCGCAGTGTGGAACTACAATAGTACTGCGGCCCGGGACTGTGTTAGTGGTGACAACAAACACACTGGTGTTGTACTCATGGATTGTGGATCCTCAGCACAGAGAGGGGGAGATGGAGGAGGGGGAGGGGGAGGGGGAGATGGAGGAGGGGAGGGGGAGATGGGATGGGGGAGGGGGAGATGGAGGAGGGGGAGATGGGAGGAGGGGGGGAGATGGAGGAGGGGGAGATGGAGGAGAGGGGAGGGGGAGATGGGGGAGGGGGAGATGGGGGGGAGGGGAGGGGGAGATGGGGGAGATGGGGGAGGGGAGGGGGGAGATGGAGGAGGGGGGAGGGGGAGATGGAGGAGGGGGGGATGGGAGGGGGGGGGGGGGGGGGGAGATGGGGAAGGGAGGGGGGGGGGGGGGGGGGGGGGGGGGGGGGGGGGGGGGGGGGGGGGGGGGGGGGGGGGAGAGGGGGGGGGGGGGGGGGGGGGGAGGCGAAGGGGAGGGGGGGGGGCGGGGAGGGGGGAGAAAGGGGAGGGGGGAGGGAGGGGGAGGGGAGGGGGGAGAGATGGGGGAGGGGGAGATGGAGGGGGGAGGGGAGATTGGGGAGGGGGAGATGGAGGAGGGGGAGATGGAGGAGGGGGATGGGGGGGAGGGGAGGGGGAGATGGAGGAGGGGGAGATGGAGGAGGGGGATGGAGGAGGGGGAGATGGAGGAGGGGGAGATGGAGGAGGGGGATGGAGGAGGGGAGGGGGAGATGGAGGAGGGGGAGATGGAGGAGGGGGAGATGGAGGAGGGGGAGAGGGGGAGAGGGGGGAGGGGGAGATGGGGGAGGGGAGGGGGAGGGGGAGGGGGGGAGGGATGGATGGGGGAGGGGAGATGGAGGAGGGGGAGATGGGGGAGGGGGATGGAGGAGGGGGAGATGGAGGAGGGGGAGATGGGGGAGGGGGAGATGGAGGAGGGGGAGATGGAGGAGGGGGAGGGGAACAGAGAGAGAGGGAGAGAGGAAGAGGAAGCGATAGAGAGAGGGCGGGACGTGCAGCCGCTGAGCCAATGGGAGCGGCTGCTGGGCTGACGGACGGGCGCTGGAGCCAATCAGCGGACGGGGAGGGTGAGGGACAAGATGGCGTCTGGAGAGAGAGAGTGAGGAAGGGAGAGAGACGAAGAGAGGGAGGGAGGGAGGGATGGAGGGGAGGAATGAGGAGGTGGTGCAGGGTGAAGTTAACTCTTTCTCTTCCTCTCCCCTCCCCCTACAGTGACCCACACTCTGAGCTGGACATTCTTCGTTCAATCTATCTCGACGAGGTACAAATCGACCACGATGCAAACGGGTACGTTTCCCCTCCCCTCCCTCCTGTTGCCTTTCTCCCCAGCTCCCAACTATATAATATTAATCTCTCTGTCTTCCCCTCTTCCTTCCCTTTCCCCCCTCTCCCTCACTCCCCTCTCCAATCCCCTCTCGTCCCTAACACTGCCCTCTCACCCCCCCCCCCCCCCCCCCCTCTCTCGCCCTGTTCCACTCCCTCTCCCCTCCCCCCTCATTCCCTATCTCCCTCTCCTTCTCACCCACCTCTCCTTCCCCTTTCACCTCTGGCTCCCTACGATATAATCTGTTCATCTCTCTCACTCTCTCCCACACAGGGAGCACCCATGGGTGCTCAGTATCACCCTCCACCCGTCCACAGCTCACGTCACAGAGTCCCAGTTTGTGCGCCTCACCCTCCACCTCTGTCTAACAGAGCAGGTGAGTGTGGGATAATGTTAGTGTACTGGGTGATCGTTGGTCGGCATGGACTCAGTGGGCCGAAGGGCCTGTTTCCACACTGTATCTCTAAACTAAAGTAAACACCAGGGGCGCAGCATTAGAGTTGCTGTCTTACAGCGCCAAGAACCCAGGTTTGATCCTGACTACAGGTGCTGCCTGTACGGAGTTGGTACGTTCTCCCCGTGACCGCGTGGGTTTTCCACAGGTGCTCCAGTTTCCTCCCACACTCCAAATACATACAGGTTTACAGGTAAATTATCCCTTGGTGAGCTGAAAGGCCTGTTTCCGCGCTGTATCTGTGAAGTCTAAAGTAAAGTCTAGTTTAGAGTTACAGTGTTGAAACAGGCTCTTCCTAAAGATCTGTTATATTAACTTACAAGCGTATACCTATTTGGAGTGTGGGAGGAAACCGGAGATTCCGGAGAAAAACCCATGCAGTTCACCGGGAGAACATACAAATTTCATACAGGCAGCACCTGTACTCGGGACCAAACCCGGGACTGGCGCTATGAGGCAGCAACACTACCGCTGCACCTCTGTGTCACCCTGAGTGTGTAGGATAGTGCTCGTGTACGGGGTGATCAGTGGTCGGTGCGGACTCGGGTAGGCTGAAGGGCCTGTTTCCGTGTTGCATCTCTGAAGTCAAAAGGATCTATTAAATTAGTAAATGTATTAAAGTCTAACATAAAGTCTAGTTTAGAGAAACAGGCCCTGTGGTAAAACTTGTTAAATTAACCTACAAACCTGTACATCTTTGGAGTGTGGGAGGAAACTGGAGATCACGGAGAAAATTCACGCAGGTCACGGGGAGAACGTAAAACTCCGTACAGACAGCACCCATAGTCAGAATCATATGGGCAGCACGGTGGCGCAGCGGTAGAGTTACTGCCTTACAGTACCAGAGACCCATGTTCCATCCTGACTACGGGTGCTGTCTACGGAGTTTGTACATTCTCCCCATGAACTGCGTGGGTTTTCTCCGGGTGCTCCGGTCTCCTCCCACACTCCAAAGATGTACAGGTTTGTAGGTTAATTGGCTTTGGTAAAATTATAAATTGTCCATAGTGTACAGGGATTGCTGGTCAGTGTGGACTCGCTGAGCCGAAGGGCCTGTTTCCGCGTTGTATCTCTGAAGTCCAATGTAAGTCTAGTTTAGAGCATGGAAACAAGCTTAAAGACCTATTAAATGACTCTACAAACCTGTACGCGTTTGGAGTTTTCCCTGTCACTGTGTGGCTTTTCTCCGGGTGCTCCAGTTTCCTCCCGCACTCTATATATGTACGGGTTTGTAGGTTAATAAGCTTGTTTTGAAGGTAAAATTGTCGCTAGTGTGCGTAGGATAGTGCTAATGTACGGGGATCGCTAGTTGCTGTGGACTCGGTGGGTCGATTCCACGCTGTATAACTAAACTAAACACTAGGTGGCGCAGCAATAGAGTTGCTGTCTTACAGCCCCAGAGACCCATGTTCGATTCTGTCTATATGGAGTTTGTACGTTCTCCCTGTGACCTGTGGGGGTTTTCTCCGGGTGCTCTGCTTTCCTCCTACACACCCAATACGTGCCGGTTTGTTGGTTAATTGGCTTCGGTAAACAAAAATTATAAATTATCCCTAGTGTGCAGGATAGTGTTAATAATAATAATAATAATAATAATAATAAATTTTATTTGTTGGGCGTCTTTCAGACATCTCAAGGACACCTTACATAGATTAACAGGAATATAAACATATAATCAGAGTAAAATAAATAATAAAGACATCACAGAGACACAAACTAAAAACAGAATTCAGTCCAAAAACAGAAAATCAAAAACACAATGTACAGGGATCGCTGGTTAGCATGGGCCCGGTGGGCCGAAGGGCCTGTTTCCACGCAGTATCTCTAAAGTCTTAAGGGACCTATTAAATTAACCTACAACCCTGCACGTCTTTCGATTCAGTGAAGAAGGCGAATGGTATGTTAGCATTCATAGCAAAAGGATTTGAGTATAGGAGCAGGGAGGTTCTACTGCAGTTGTACACAGTCTTGGTGAGACCACACTTGGAGTATTGTGTACAGTTTTGGTCTCCTAATCTGAGGAAAGACATTCTTGCCATAGAGGGAGTACAGAGAAGGTTCACCAGACTGATTCCTGGGATGTCAGGACTTTCATATGAAGAAAGACTGGATAGACTCGGCTTGTACTCGCTAGAATCTAGAAGATCGAGGGGGAATCTCATAGAAACTTACAAAATTCTTAAGGGGTTGGACAGGCTACATGCAGGAAGATTGTTCCCGATGTTGGGGAAGTCCAGAACAAGGGGTCACAGTTTAAGGATAAGGGGGAAATCTTTTAGGACCGAGATGAGGAAAACATTTTTCACACAGAGAGTGGTGAATCTCTGGAATTCTCTCCCGCAGAAGGTAGTTGAGGCCAGTTCATTGGCTATATTTAAGGGAGTTGGATGTGGCCCTTGTGGCTAAAGGGATCAAGGGGTATGGAGAGAAGGCAGGTACAAGATACTGAGTTGGATGATCAGCCATGATCATATTGAATGGCGGTGCAGGCTCGAAGGGCCGAATGGCCTACTCCTGCACCTATTTTCTATGTTTCTATGTAAACCCCCGCAGGTCACGGGGAGAACGTACAAACTCCGTACAGACAGCACCCACAGTCAGGATCGAACCTGGGTCTCTGGCGCTGGGTTCGAACCTGGGTCTACAGTGCTGCTGTAGCACCATGCTGCCTCTAGTGTGTAATTTAGTTTAGTTTAGAGATACAGCACGGAAGCAGGCCCTTCGGCCCACCAATTTCGCACTGACCAGTGAGTCTGCAAACTAATACTATCCTACACACAGTAGGTTAGTAGGTTAATTTAATAGATCCTTTAAACTAAGCTAATCTATACACTAGGGGCGGTACGGTGCGCAGCAGTAGAGTTGCTGCCTCAAAGCGCCAGAGACCTGGGTTCGATCCTGACTATGGGTGCTGTCTGTACGGAGTTTGTATGCTCTCCCCGTGACTGTGCGTTTTCTCCAGGATCTCTGGTTGCTTCCCACACTCCAAAGACGTACAGGTCTGTTGGTTTATTGACCTTTTAGAATTTAGAGATACAGCGTGGAAACAGGCCTTTGGCCCACTGAGTACACACCGACCAACGATTCCCGCACAATAACTATCCTGCACACATGGAACAAGTTTACATTTATACCAAGCCAATTAACCTACAAACTTGCACGTATTTGGATTGTGGGAGGAAACGGGAGCTCCCGGAGAAAACCCACATAGGTCACAGGGAGAACGTACAAACTGTGCAGACTGCACCCATAGTCAGGATCAAACCCGGGTGTCTGGCGCTGTGAGGCAGCAACTCCATCTCTGCGCCACATTGCCGTCCTAACTCCAGACCATACTCTTATCTGCCTGCACGTGATCCATATCCCTCCATTTCCTGCACTTCCATGTGCCTATCTAAAAGCCTATCGTATCAGGCTCCACCACCACCTCTGGTAGCGCGTTCCAGACACCCAGCCCCTCTGTATAAAAATAACTTTCCCCGTACATCTCCTTTAAACAGTCCCCCTCTCACCTTAAAGCTGTGCCTTCTAGTCTGTGACATTTCCATCCTAGGTGTAAAAAGGTTCTGACTGTCTACTCTATCTACGCCTCTTAGAGAAAACAATTCAAGTTTGCCCACCTTCTCCCTGCAGCTAAGAGGTTATAGAAGTCCCTGACCGCCAGATTAAAAAACAGCTCAGACACGAACATCTGGAGTAACTCAGCGGGACAGGCAGCATCTCTGGAGAGAGGGAATGGGTGACGTTTCGGGTCGAGACCGTTCTTCAGACAAGATCAGCTTCTTTAGTTTAGTTTAGTTTAGGGCAGGGGTCTCCAAACTATGGCCCGCGGGCCTCATCCGGCCCGCCACGGAATTTTATCCGGCCTACAGCAAGCAAGCTGTTAACATGTTCCGTGCGGCAGGCTATTTAGCAGGTTCTGTGGTAGCCAAGCTTTAGAGATACAGTGCGGAAAACAGGCCCTTCGGCCCATCGTATGCACGAGCACTATCCTACACACACGGGACAAATTCAATTAACCTGCAAACGTGGAGTGGGAGGAAACCAGAGCACCCGGAGAAAACCCACGCAGGTGTCGGTGAAAACCCACCCAGTGTCGGTGTGCGGGTCTATGCCTGCATGTTTCGGTGTGTCAGTCACCGTGTGTGAGACCGTGGGAGTGTGTGGGTGTGTTAGTCTGTGTGTGTGTGTGTGTGTGTGTGTCACCGTGTCTATGTGTTTGTCAGTGTGTGTGTCTGTCACAGTGTGTATGTGTGTGTCAGTGTGTGTGTGTCACAGTGTGTATGTGTGTGTCAGTGTGTGTATGTGTGTGTGTCACAGTGTGTGTGTGTGTGTGTCACAGTGTGTATGTGTGTGTCAGTGTGTGTATGTGTGTGTGTCACAGTGTGTGTGTGTGTGTGTCACAGTGTGTATGTGTGTGTCAGTATGTGTGTGTGTCAGTGTGTGTGTGACATTTCTTTTTTCCTACAGCCTGCAAAAATGTGCCAAATATTTAACGTGGCCCTCATGCTGAAAGGTTTGGAGCCCTCTGGTTTACAGATACAGCGTGCAAACAGTGCCTTCGGCCCACCCAGTCCTTGCCGACCAGTGATCATCCGTTCACATTTGTTTAGTTTAGAAATACAGCGCGGAAACGGGCCATTCGGCCCACCAAGTCCGTGCCAACCAGCAACGTTCTCCCCATGACCTGCGTGGGTTTTCTCCCGGATACTCTGGTTTCCTCCCACACTCCAAAGACGAACAGGGTTGCAGGTTAATTGGTTTGGTCTAAATGTAAAATTGTCCTTAGTGTGCGCAGGACAGTGTTAATTGGTGGGGATCACTGGTCGGTGCCGACTCGGTGGGCCGAAGGGCCTATTTCAATAGACAATTGGTGCAGGTGTAGGCCATGCGGCCGTTCCAGCCAGCACCGCCATTCATTGTGATCACGGCTGATCATCCCCAATCAGTTCCTGCCTTCTCACCATATCCCCTGACTCCGCTATCTTTAAGAGCCCTAAATAGTTATCTCTTCTAAGTATCCAGAGAACCATCTCCACCGCCTTCTGAGGCAGAGAATTCCACAGACTAACTACTTTCTGTGAAACAAAGTGTTTCCTCGTCTCCGATCTAAATGGCTTACCCCTTATTCTTAAACTGTGGCCCCTGGTTCTGGACTCCCCCAACATCGGGAACATGTTTCCTGCCTCTAGCGTGTCCAACCCCTTAATAATCTTATATGTTTCAATAAGATGCCCTCTCATCCTTCTAAACTCCAGAGTATACATAGAAACATAGAAATTAGGTGCAGGAGTAGGCCATTCGGCCATTCGAGCCTGCACCGCCATTCAATATGATCATGGCTGATCATCCAACTCAGTATCCCGTACCTGCCTTCTCTCCATACCCCCTGATCCCCTTAGCCACAAGGGCCCACATCTAACTCAGGAATATAGCCAATGAACTGGCCTCAACTACCCTCTGTGGCAGAGAGTTCCAGAGATTCACCACTCTCTGTGTGAAAAAAAGTTCTTCTCATATCGGTTTTAAAGGATTTCCCCCTTATCCTTAAGCTGTGACCCCTTGTCCTGGACTTCCCCAACATCGGGAACAATCTTCCTGCATCTAGTCTGTCCAACCCCTTAAGAATTTTGTAAGTTTCTATAAGATCCCCTCTCAATCTCCTAAATTCTAGAGAGTATAAACCAAGTCTATCCAGTCTTTCTTCATAAGACAGTCCTGACATCCCAGGAATCAGTCTGGTGAACCGTCTCTGCACTCCCTCTATGGCAATAATGTCCTTCCTCAGATTTGGCGACCAAAACTGTACGCAATACTCCAGGTGTGGTCTCACCAAGACCCTGTACAACTGCAGTAGAACCTCTCTGCTCCTATACTCAAATCCAAATACAAACCCAACTGCTTTATTCTCTCAGCATATGACAGTCCTGCCATGCCGGGAATTAACCATGTAAACCTACGCTGCAGTCCCTCAATAGCAAGAATGCCCTTAATACTAATAATAATAAATTTTATTTATGGGCGCCTTTCAAGAGTCTCAAGGACACCTTGCAAAAATTTAGCAGGTAGAGGAAAAACATGTAAGGGGAATGAAATAAATAGTAGAGACATGACTAGTACACGAAGTAAAGACAGAATTCAATACAAAACACAATATGAGGCAATTAATGCACAGATGAAAAGGGAGGGGGACGTGGGGCTAAGGATAGGCAGAGGTGAAGAGATGGGTCTTGAGGCGGGACTGGAAGATGGTGAGGGACACGGAATTGCGGATCAGTTGGGGGAGGGAGTTCCAGAGCCTGGGAGCTGCCCTGGAGAAGGCTCTGTCCCCAAAACTGCGGAGGTTGGACTTGTGGATGGAGAGGAGACCGGCTGATGTGGATCTGAGGGACCGTGAGGGTTGGTAGGGGGAGATGAGGTCAGTGAGATATGGGGGGGGGCAGATGGTGGAGGGCTTTGTAGGTGAGGATCAGGCTTTTGTAGTTGATCCGGTGGGAGATGGGAAGCCAGTGAAGTTGTTTGAGGACTGGAGTGATGTGATGCCAGGATTTGGTGTGGGTGATGAGTCGGGCGGCTGCGTTCTGGACCAGTTGGAGTCGGTTGATGTAAGGTGGAGCTGATGCCAAAGAGAAGTGAGTTGCAGTAGTCCAGTCGGGAGGAGATGAAGGCATGGATGAGTCTTTCATTAGGGGACCAAAACTGCACACAATACTCCAGGTGTGGTCTCTCTAGGGCCCTGTACAACTGCAGAAGGACCTCTTTGCTCCTATACTGAACTCCTCTTGTTATAAAGGCCAACATGCCATTCGCTTTCCTCACTGCCTGCTGTACCTGCATGCTTACTTTCATTGACTGATGAACAAGGACCCCCAGATGCCGTTGTACTTTCCCTTTTCCCAACCTGACACCATTTAGACAGTAATCCAACACCATTTCCTGCCTAATGTTGATTTCCTTCGGTTCCTCCGTCACCCCAGTCAAGAAGATTGTTTGTGTCCTCCTTGGTGAAGACGGATCCAGAGTACCTGGTCAAATCCTCTGCCATTTCCTTGTTCCCCATCATAAATTCACCCTTTTCAGTCTTCATAGGTCCAACTTTGATCTTAACTATTTTTTTCACTTCACATACCTAAAGAAGCTTATACTATCCTCCTTTATATTCTTGCCTAGCTTCCCTTCGGACCTCATCTTTTCTCCCCGTATTGCCTTTTTAGTTATCTTCTGTTGCTCTTTAAACATTACCCAATGCTCTTGCTTCCCGCTCATCTTTGCTACATTGTACTTCTCTTTTACTTTTGTACTGTCCCTGACGTCTCTTGTCAGCCACGGTCGCCCCTTGCTCACCTTGGAATCTTTCTTCCTCTTTAGAATGAACTGATCCTGCACCTTCTGTATTTTTCCCAGAAATACTTGCCATTGTTGGTCCACTGTCATCCCTGCTAGGGTATCTTTTCAGTCAACTTTGGCCAGCTGTTCCCTCATGCCTCCATAGTCCCCTTTAGTCCCCATAGTTTCCGCGCAGTATCTCTAAACGGAACTAAATTACACATTAGAGGCGGTTCTGTATGAATGGAGTTTGTACGTTCTCCCCGTGACCTGGCTGGGTTTTATCCGGGTGCTTCCGTTTCCTCCCACATTCCAAAGGCGAAAAGGTTTGTAGGAAAATTGGCTTCAGTAAAAATTGTAAATTGTTCCCTGTGTGTAGGATAGTGCTAGTCAAGTCAAGTCGTCACATTTATTTATATAGCACATTTCAAAAACAACTCTTGTTGGCCAAAGTGCTTTATATTTGTTATAAGAATAGCACAACAAAACAAACTACATACATATATACATGTAGCCCTCACTCAGAGGACGTCAGGAAAGGCTTGGGAGTATAGATAAGTCTTTAGTCTTAACTTAAAAGAGTCGATGGAGGGGGCAGTTCTAATGGGAAAGGGGATGCTGTTCCACAGTCTAGGGGCTGCAACCGCAAAGGCGCGGTCGCCCCTGAGCTTATGCCTAGACCGTGGGATATTCAGCAACCCCAAGTCGGCTGATCTGAGGGGCCTGGAGGTGGAGTGGTGGGTGAGAAGACTTTTTATGTAGGTGGGGGCAAGCCCATTGAGGGCTTTGTAGACATGGAGGAGGATCTTGAAGTTTATACGGAACCGCACAGGGAGCCAGTGGAGAGAGGCCGGGATCGGGGTGATGTGGTCCCTTTTTCGGGTGCCCGTCAGGAGTCTCGCTGCTGCGTTTTGGACCAGTTGCAGGCGGGACAGGGAAGATTGGCTGATGCCACTGTAAAGGGAGTTGCAATAATCTAGGCGGGAGGAGATGAATGTGTGGATGATCTTTTCCAGGTCATCAAACTGGAGGAATTGTTTTATTTTAGCTATCGTCCGAAGCTGAAAGAAGCTAGCTTTTACCACGGCATTGACTTGTTTGTCAAATTTCAATGCTGAGTCAAATATCACGCCAAGGTTTTTGACGTGAGGTTTGAGTAATGGGGTAAGTCTTCCAAGACTGCCTGCTATCATTTGGATTGAGTCCGAGGGACCGAGGAGGATGACCTCAGACTTACTCTCGTTTAGGTGGAGGAAGTTCTGGGCCATCCAACACTTTATATCCTCGAGGCAGCGGGTAAGGTTAAGCAGATTAGATTGGTTTTTGGGCTTCAGGAGGAGATAGAGTTGGGTATCGTCTGCGTAGCAATGGAAGGAAATGCCGAGCCTTTCAATTACTTGGCCTAAGGGGAGCATATACAGGGAGAAGAGAATGGGGCCAAGGATGGAACCTTGTGGAACCCCTCAGCAGAGATTAGCTGGGGAGGAGAATTAGTTGCCTATGTTGGTCGAGAAACTCCTACCTTTGAGGTAGGAGATGAACCAGCTCAGGGCAGTGCCATCAATACCAACCCCGTACCGGAGACGGTCAATTAGGATGGTGTGGTCGACAGTATCAAATGCTGCACTGAGGTCAAGAAGGAGCAGACTTGCACAGACGCCGGAGTCAACGGTGAGCAGTAGGTCATTGTGTACCTTCAACAAGGCAGACTCTGTGCTATGGTGAGCCCTGAAACCTGATTGGAAAGTTTCCAGGATAGTGTTTTGGTGAAGGTAAGGTATAAGTTGACTTAAAATTACATTTTCAAGGGCTTATGAGAGGAAAGGCAGTTTAGAAATGGGTCTAATTGCTTGGCAAGGTGGGGTCGAGGTTAGGTTTTTTCAGGAGTGGCAGGACCATCGCATGCTTGAAGCAGGTAGGTACAGTGCCAGTGGCCAGAGAGCTGTTGAAGATGGCGAGGATGCTGGGACCAGCTGTTGTAATGACGTCCCTAGTGTACATGGATTGCTGGTCGGTGCGGACTCGGTGGGCCGAAGGGCCTGTTTCTGTGCTGTATCTATAAAGTCTAAAGAACTCTAAATGGAAGTCTAAATTAACCTACAAAGCTGTACGTCTTTGCAATGTGGCAGGAAACCAGAACACTCGGAGAAAACCCACGCACGCAGTCACAGGGAGAATGTACAAACTCCGTACAGACAGCACCCGTAGTCAAGATGGAAACCGGGTCTCTGGCGCTGTAAGGCAGCAACTCTACTGCTGCGCCACCGTGCCGCCCCTAGTGTATAGATTAGTTTAGTTTAAAGGATCTATTAAATTAACTTACTAAACTGTACGTCTTTGGAATGTGGGAGGAAGGAAACCGGAGCTCCCTCCTGTACAACATCTGTACCTCTTGCCCGATGGGAAAGGGGAGAAGAGGGAGTGACTGGGGTAAGACTGGTCCTTGATGATATTGCTGGGCTTGCCGAGGCAGTGTGAGGCATTGATGGAGTCAATGGAAGGGAGGTTGGTTTGTGTGTTTGTCTGGGGTCTCAAGTCCCTGCAATTTCTTGTGGGTCTCTTCCCTCCCCTCTGCTCCCCGTGCCCCTCCCCTCCCTCTCTCTTCCCCCTCTCCCTTTTCCATCTATCCCCTATCACTCTTCCCCTCCCCCTATGTCTCTTCCCCCCCCCTCTTCCTCCACTCTCTCCCTCCCCTCCCTCTCTTTCCCCTTCCAGTATCTCCCCTCCCCATCTCTCCCCCCTTCATTCTCACTCTTCCCTCTCTCTTCCGCTCCCCACTCCATCCTCCCCTTCTCCCCTCCCTCTTTTCCTCTCCTCTCCTCTCCCCTCTCTCTTCTCCTCCCCCTTTCTCCCCTCCTCTCCCTCCCCCTCCCTTTCTCCTTTCTCCCCCTCTTTATTTCTTTAGCCAGAGGGTGGTGAATCCATGGAATTCTTTGCCACAGAAGGCTGTGGAAGCCATCAACAATAGATAGATTGTGGATTAGTGCGCGTGTCAGGGGTTGTGGGGAGAAAGGTGGAGAATGGCTTTAGCAGGGAGAGATTGATCAGCCCTGATTGGATGGTGGCGTAGACTTGATGGGCCGAATGGCCTCAATCTGCTCCAAGAACATATGACCTTATGAATTACCTCTCCCAGTATCCAGATGCTGTTCCCACCATCTCTATCCGAAATTCTCGAGGACTCTCGGATGAACAGATTCAGAGGTGAGAAAAAAACGCTGCGGGACGGAGGGAGGGAGAGAGGGGGGGAGAGCAGGGAGGGAGGGACAGAGGGAGGGAGAGAGGGGGGGAGAGCAGGGAGGGAGAGAGAGAGAGGGGGGGAGAGCAGGGAGGGAGAGAGGGGGGGAGGAGAGCAAGGAGGGAGAGAGGGGGGGAGAGCAGGGAGGGAGAGGGGGGGGAGAGCAGGGAGGGAGGAGGGGGGGGGAGAGCAGGGAGGGAGAGAGAGGGGGGGGAGAGCAGGGAGGGAGAGGGGGAGGAGAGCAGGAGGGGAGGAGAGCAGGGAGGGTGGGAGAGGAGAGGGGAGGAGAAACAGGGAGGGTGGGGGAGGGAGAGGAGAGGAGAACAGGGGGAGAGAGGGGGCGGGGCGGTGAGGAGGGAGGAGGGGGGCACTGAGGGAGAGTGGTGGAGGTGGGATGGAGTGGGGGAGGTGGGATAGAGTGGGGGAGGGGGCAGGGAGGGGACGGTGAGGGAGGAGGGAGGGAGGAGGGGGCAGGGAGGGAGTGGGAGGTGGGAGGGAGTGGAGGAGGGTGGGGACGGTGAGCAGGGAAACGCTGAGGAGCACCACAGGGGGAGGGAAGGTGCTTCAAGACCTGAAATGTCTCCAGTTTCCCTCACCCCTGACTCTCAGACTGAAGAAGGGTCTCGACCTAAAACTTCACCCATTCCTTCTCTCCAGAGATGCTGACAGTTACTCCAGCAGTTTGTATCTATCCACCTTCTCCATGGATGCTATCTGACTAGTGTTGTGCCTCAGGGTTCGGTGCTGGGCCCGTTACTATTTGTCATCTACATCAATGATTTGGATGAGAACATACTGGGCAAGATTAGAAAGTTAGCTGATGGTACAAAAGTTAGTGGTTTTGCAGACAGTGAAGATGGTTGTGAACGATTGCAGCAGAATCAGGAGCGATTGTGGGCGGAGGAATGGTTGATGCACTTTAATACAGAGAAGTGTGAGGTGTGGGATTTTAGGATGTCGAACAAGGGCAGGACCTACACAGTAAATGGTAGGCCTCTGGGGAGTGTTGTAGAGCAGAGGGATCTAGGAGTACGTGCATGGTTCCATGAAGGTCGAGTTGCAGGTCGATAAGGTGGTCAAAAAGGCTTTTGGCACTTTGGCCTTCATCAGTCAGAATATTATATAGAAGTTGGGAGGGTTCCATGTTACAAGAAACATATTGTCAAGCTTGAAAAGGTTCAGAACACATTTACGAGGATGTTGCCAGGACTAGAGGGTGTGAGCTATAGGGGGAGGTTGAGTAGGCTGGGTCTCTATTCCATGGAGCGCAGCAGGATGAGGAGTGATCCTATAGAGGTGTACAAAATCATGAGAGGAATAGATTGGGTAGATGCATAGTCTCTTGCCCAGAGTAGGGGGAATCGAGGACCTGCGGACATAGATTCAAGGTGAAGGGGAAAAGATTTAATAGGAATCTGAGGGGTAACCTTTTCATACAAAGGGTGGTGGGTGTATGGAACAAGCTGCCAGAGGAGGTAGTTGAGGCTGGGACCGATCTCATTTTTTAAGAAACAGATTAGACAGGTACATGAATAGGACAGGTTTGGAGGGATATGGACCAAGCGCAGGCAAGTGGGACTAGTTTCCACACTGTATCACTCTATGACTCTATGACCCGCTGAGTTACTCCAGCACTTTGGGGGGGGTGGGGGAGAAAGGCGGGTTTCATCCAGAATTCTCTGATTTTTTTTGGCTGACTTGATTGTCATTCGATGCAGAATACAAAAGGAACTTGAGGAAGAGGCAGTGAAGAGGAGAGGAGAGCAAGTGTTGTACCAACTCATTGAGGTAGGTCAAAATCAGTGTAGGCCTATATCACAAAACGGTGCTGGTCAGGTTGCATTTGGCATGTTGTGAGCAGTTTTGGGCACCATATCTGAAGAAGGATGTGCTGGTTCTGGAGAGGTTTACCGAGAACGATCCCAGGAATGAGTGGATTAACATTTGATGAGCGTTTGACGGCACTGGGCCTATACTCACTGAAGTTTAGAAATATGAGGGGGGACCTCGTTGAAACGTACCGAATAGTGCAAGGAGTGGATGTGGAGAGAATGTTTCCACTGGTGGGAGAGTCTAGGACCAGAGGGCACAGCCTCAGAATTAAAGGACGTTCCTTGAGGAATGAGATGAGGAGGAATGTCTTTAGTCAGGGGGTAGTGAATCTGTGGAACTCTTTGCCACAGACGGCTGTGGAGGCCAAGTCGGTGGATATTTTTAAGGCAGAGATACAGTCCCTTCATAATGTTTGGGACAACGACCCATCATTTATTTATTTGCCTCTGTACTCCACAATTTGAGGTTTGTAATAGAAAAAAATCATATGTGGTTAAAGTGCACATTGTCAGATTTTATTGAAGGCAATTTTTATACATTTTGGTTTCACCATGTAGAAATTACAGCTGTGTTTATACATGGTTCCCCCCCCATTTCAGGGCACCATAATGTTTGGGACACGTGGCTTCACAGGTGTTTGTAATTACCCAGGTGTGTTTAAATGCCTTCTTATTGCAGGTATAAGAGAGCTCTCAGCACCTAGTCTCTCCTCCAGTCTTTCCATCACCTTTGGAAACTTTTATTGCTGTTTATCAACGTGATGACCAAAGTTGTGCCAATGAAAGTCTTCTTTAAGCCATTATGAGACTGAGAAACAAGATTAAAACTGTTCGAGACGTCAGACAAACCTTAGGCTTACCAAAATCAACTGTTTTGAACATCATTAAGAAGAAAGAGAGCACTGGTGAGCTTACTAATCGCAAAGGGACTGGCAGGCCAAGGAAGACCTCCACAGCTGACAGAAGAATTCCCTATAATAAAGAAAAATCCCCAAACACCTGTCCGACAGATCAGACTCCAACATTTTTCAGGAGTCAGGTGTGGATTTGTCAATGACCACTGTCCGTAGAAGACGTCATGAACAGAAATACAGAAGCTACACTGCAAGATGCAAACCACTGGTTAGCTGCAAAAATAGGATGGCCGGGTTACAGTTTGCCTAAAAGTACTTAAAAGAGCAAACACAGTTCTGGAAAAAGGTCTAGTGGACAAATGAGGTGAAGATTAACTTATATCAGAGTGATGGCAAGAGCAAAGTATAGAGGAGAGAAGGAACTGCCCAAGATCCAAAACATACCACTTCATCTGCGAAACACGGTGGTGGGGGTATGCTTGTATGGCTGCTGAAGGTTCTGGCTCACTTATCTTCATTGATGATACATCTACTGATGGTAGTAGCATAATGAGTTCTGAAGTGTATAGACACATCCCATCTGCTCAAGTTCAAACCAATGCTTCAAAGCTCATTGGCTGGCATTTCATTCTACAGCAAGACAATGATCCCAAACATTCTGCTAAAGCACCAAAGGAGTTAAAAGTTAAAAAATGGTCAATTCTTGAGTGGCCGAGTCAATCATCCGATCTGAACCCAATTGAGCATGCCTTTTATGTGCTGAAGAGAAAACTGAAGGGCACTGGCCCCAAAACAAGCATAAGCTAAAGATGGCTGCAATACAGGCCTGGCAGAGCATCACCAGAGAAGACACCCAGCAACTGGTGATGTCCATGAATCGCAGACTTCAAGCAGTCATTGCATGGAAAGGATATGCAACAAAATACTAAACATGACTACTTTCATTTACATTACATTGCTGTGTCCCAAACATTATGGTGCCCTGAAATGGAGGGACTATGTATAAACACTGCTGTCATTTCTACATGGTGAAACCAAAATGTATAAAAATGGCCTCCAGTAAAATCTGACTATGTCCACTTTAATGGGTCTTTGTCCCAAACATTATGGAGGGCACTGTAGATAGATTCTTGGTTAGTATGTCGGGGGTAATGGGGAGTAGGCGGAGAATGGGGTTAGGAGAGATAGATCAGTCATGATTGAATTGCGGAATCGATTTATTGGGCCGAACATGATCTTATGAAACAGTCAAAGGTGAGGAAGTGTACGAGGGAGAGAGGGTTCACTGATTAAGTTCACTGGATTAACATGGGTGGCGGGCGATACAGTCAAACACAAGGCTCTGGGAAGAGTGGTCACTGTCAGGCAACTGTGTACCTGCGCTGCTAGATCCCTCTGCTCCACTCCACTCTCTGATGGATCAATGGCAGTGACAGAGAGTGGGGAGAGAGGAGTCACTGAGAGAGCTGGATTAAGTCTTTATCTTTCTCTGCAGAAAGCGAAGGACATTCTCACAAACAGTAACATCCCTTTTGGACACTGTGTGATCTGTCTAAATAGTTTTCTGGTAAGAAAAGGGGACGGAGAGGGAGGGAAGGAGGGAGGAGAGGGAAAGGGAGGGTAATGGAAGGAGGGAGGAGGAGGGGGGGTGGAGTGGAGGAGAGCGGGAGGGAGAGGGAGGTAGCTGGGGGAGAGGGGTTTGGAGAGGGAATGGGAGGGAGGGGATGGAGAGGGGGTGGAGGATGTGAGTGTTTGTCCAACCATCTCTCCCCACCTCTAACATTTTGCCTCTCTCCCCCTTCTCTCCCTCCACCTCCTCCCTCCACCCCCTCCCTCCCTCCCTCTCTTCCATACGCCAGGAGAGTGAATCTTTCACACGTACACCCTGCTTCCACCACTTCCACACCTATTGCCTGGCCTCTTACCTTCGGCACGGCGACACTCACCACGAGACCACCGTGACTGGTACGCCCTCCCCCCACAAAGAGCCCCGGGCCCCCACGGTAAGATGCTTGTCGGGGGGAGGAGGGGGAGGGAGAGGGAATGTACGGTGAAAATAAAGAGGGAGGGGCTGAAAGGGGAGGGTGTAGGAGGAAGTGGGGTAGGAAGATAGGGGGAGGAAGGGAGAGGAGTTGAGGGGACTGGAGGGAGGAGGAGGAGAGAAGAAAAGGGACGGTATGGTGAAAGGTGAGGGAGGGAGAGGGCGGTGGGGTGAGAGAATGAGGAAGAGGGATGGTGTGAGAGGAGGGAGTGACAGCACTGAGAGGGATGGAGGGAGTGGGATGAGAGTGGAGAGGAATGGTGAGAGGGGAGAGTGAGGTATGGCTGAGAGGGGAGGGATGAGGTGGAGGGGAAGGAGAGAGAGAGAGGGAGGGAGGTGAGAGGGGAGGTGGGAGGGTGGGTGAGGTGGGGGTGGAGGTTTGTGGAGAAGAGTAGGTAAACCTGTGACCTGCGTGGGTTTTCTCCGGTTTCCTCCCACACTCCAAAGAGTTGGGTTTGATAAAATTGTAAATTGTCCCAGTGTGAGTAGGATAATGCTAATGTACAGGGCGATCGCTTGTTGGCATGAGCTCGGTGGGCCGAAGGGCCTGTTTCCTCGCTGTATCTCTGAGGCCTTTTAGTTTAGTTTGGTTTATTGTCACGTGTACTGAGGTACAGTGAAAAGCTGTTTTGTTCCGTGCTATCGAGTCAGCGGAAGGACAATGTGTGATTACAATCGAGCCGTTTACAGTGTATAGACACACAATCAGGACAATAATGACAAAGCATCATCAGGACAAAGTAAAGCCAGCAAAGTCCGATTAAAGATAGTCCGAGGACGTAGATAGTAGATCAGCACCGCTCTCTAGTTGCTGAGAGGCCATAGAAACATAGAAAATAGGTGCAGGAGTAGGCCATTCGGCCCATCAAGCCTGCACTGCCATTTAATATGATCATGGCTGATCATCCAAATCAATATCCCATACCTGCCTTCTCTCCATACCCCCTGAGCCCTTTAGCCACAAGGGCCACATCTAACTCCCCAAGTTGACTTCCCCAATATCGGGAATAATCTTCCTGCATCTAGCCTCTTAAGAATGTTGTAAGTTTCTATAAGATCCAGTCCAACCCCTTAAGAATTTTGTACGTTTCTATAAGATCCCCCCTCAATCTTCTAAATTCTAGCGTGTACATAAAACCATATAACCATATAACAATTACAGCACGGAAACAGGCCATCTCGGCCTTTCTAGTCCGTGCCGTACACTTATTCTCCCCTAGTCCCATCTATCTGCACTCAGACCATAACCCTCCATTTCCGTCCATATACCTATCCAATTTATTTTTAAATGATAAAATCGAACCTGCCTCCACCACTTCCACTGGAAGCTCATTCCACACCGCTACCACTCTCTGAGTAAAGAAGTTCCCCCTCATGTTACCCCTAAACTTCTGGGAAAAGCTTATCCACATCAACTCTGTCTATCCCTCTCATCATTTTAAAGACCTCTATCAAGTCCCCCCTTAACCTTCTGCGCTCCAAAGAATAAAGTCCTAACTTGTTCAACCTTTCTCTGTAACTTAGTTGCTGAAACTCAGGCAACATTCTAGTAAATCTCCGCTGTACTCTCTCTATTTTGTTGACATCCTTCCTATAATTAGGCGACCAAAATTGTACACCATACTCCAGAATTGGTCTCACCAATGCCTTGTACAATTTTAACATTACATCCCAACTTCTATACTACCATATAACCATATAACCATACAACATCCCAACTTCTATACTCAATGCTCTGATTTATAAAGGCCAGCACACCAAAAGCTTTCTTTACTACCCTATCTACATGAGATTCCACAGGGAACTGTGCACAGTTATTCCTAGATCCCGCTGTTCAACTGCTTTCCTTACCTCACTGCCATTTACCATGTACTATTTACTATTTTGATTTGTCCTGCCAAGATGTAGCACCTCACACTTATCAGCATTAAACTCCATCTGCCATCTTTCAGCCCACTCTTCCAAATGGCCTAAATCTCTCTGTAGACTTTGAAAATCGACTTCATTATCCACAACCCCACCTATTTTAGTATCATCTGCATACTTACTAATCCAATTTACCACACCATCATCCAGATCAGTGGACCGAACACGGATCCCTGTGGCACCCCACTAGTCACTGGCCTCCAACCTGACAAACAACCATCCACCATTACTCTCTGGCATCTCCCATTCAGCCACTGTTGAATCCATCTTGCTACTCCACCATTAATACCCAACAATTGAATCTTCTTAACCAACCTTCCATGAGGAACCTTGTCAAAGGCCTTACTGAAGTCCATATAGACAACATCCACTGCTTTACCCTCATCCATTTCCCGAGTAACCTCTTCAAAACATTTAAGAAGATTAGTCAAACATGACCTTCCAGGCACAAATCCATGTTGACTGTTCCTAATCAGGCCCTGTTTATCCAGGTGCTTATATATATTATCTCTAAGTATCCTTTCCATTAATTTGCCCACCACAGAAGTCAAACTAACAGGTCTATAATTGCTAGGTTTACTCTTAGAACCCTTTTTAAACAATGGGACAACATGCGCAGTACGCCAATCCTCCGGCACTATTCCCGTTTCTAATGACAATTGAAATATTTCTGTCATAGCCCCGGCTATTTCTACACTAACTTCCCTCAATGTCGTAGGAAATATCCTGTCCGGACCTGGAGACTTATCCACATTTATATTTTTCAAAAGTGTCAGTACTTCCTCTTCTTTGAATCTCATAGTTTCCATAGCTACTTGTTTTCCTTACCTCACATAATTCAATATCCTTCTCCTTGGTGAATACCAAAGAAAATTTTACAAAATCCAAACCATCCAGCCCAATTACAGAATGTGTTTCCCAGTCTATGTGTGGAAAATTGAAATCTCCCACAATCACTACCTTGTGCTTACTACTAATAACTGTGATCTCCTTACACATTTGCTCTTCCAATTCTCGCTCCCCATTAGGCAGTCTATAATACACCCCTATAAGTGTTGCTACCCCTTTCCCATTTCTCAGTTCCACCCAAATAGCCTCCCTAGACGAGCCCTCTAACCATTCTGCCAAAGCACTGCTGTAATATCTTCCCTGACAAGCAATGCAACACCTCCACCTCTTGCCCCTCCAATTCTATCACAACCGAAGCAACAAAATCCTGGAATTTTTAGTTTCCAATCACAGCCCTCCTGCAACCATGTTTCACTGATCGCCACAACATCATACTTCCAGGTGTCTATCCAGACTCTAAACTCATCCACCTTTTTTACAACGCTCCTAGCATTAAAATATGCACATTTAAGAAACCCACCCCCTCGTATTCTCTGTTTATTATCTTTTTCTTATTTTTCCCCTACATTTTGAGTCAGAGTGCTACACTTCTCTGCCTCCTGCCTCACACACTAACTACCAGCTTTCCCTATTTGAGTCCCTCCCCCCAACCATTCTAGTTTAAAGTCTCCGCAGTAGCCTTTGCAAATTTCCCCACCAGGATATTGGTCCCCCTCGGGTTCAAGTGCAACCCATCCTTTTTGTACAGGTCGCACCTTCCCCAAAGGAGGTCCCAATGATCCAGAAACTTGAATCCCTGCCCTCTGCACCAGTCCTTCAGCCACGCATTTATCCTCCACCTCGCTCCGTTCCTACTCTCACTGTCGTGTGGCACAGGCAGTATAAGCTGAGTCTATCCAGACTTCTTATGAACGCCCTGCCATCCCAGGAATCAGTCTGGTGAACCTTCTCTGTGCTCCCTCTATGGCAAGAATGTCTTTCCTCAGATTAGGACACCAAAACTGAACGCAACACTCCAGGTGTGGTCTCACCAAGACCCTGTACAACTGCAGTAGAACCTCCCCGCTCTGATACTCAAATACTTTTGCTATGAATGCTAACATACCATTCGCTTTCTTCACTGCCTGCTGCACCTGCATACCTACTTTCAATGACTGGTGTACCATGACACCCAGGTCTCGTTGCATCTCCCCTTTTCCCAATAAGCCACCATTCAGATAATAGTCTACTTTCCTGTTTTTGCCACCAAAGTGGATAACCGCACATTTATCCACATTATACTGCATCTGCCATGCATTTGCCCACTCACCCAACCTATCCACGTCACCTTGCAGCCTCCTAGCATCCTGCTCACAGCTAACACTGCTCCCCAACTTTGTGTCATCCGCAAACTTGGAGATGTTGCATTCAATTCCCTCATCCAGATCATTAATATATATTGTAAATGAGGGGGAACTTCTTTACGCAGAGAGTGGTGGCGGTGTGGAATGAGCTCCCAGTGGAAGTGGTGGAGGCAGGTTCATTGGTATCATTTAAAAATAAATTGGATAGGCATATGGATGAGAAGGGAATGGAGGGTTATGGTACGAGTGCAGGCAGGTGGGACTAAGGGGAAAAAAATTTGTTCGGCATGGACTTGTAGGGCCAAGATGGCCTGTTTCCGTGCTGTAATTGTTATATGGTTATATGGTTAAATAGCTGGGGTCCCAGCACTGAGCCTTGCTGTATCCCACTAGTCACTGCCTGCCATTCTGAAAGTGACCCGTTTACTCCTACTCTTTGCTTCCTCTCTGCCAGCCAGTTCTCTATCCACGTCAATACTGTACCCCCAATACCGTATGCTTTAAGTATGCATACTAATCTCTTATGTGGGACCTTGTCGAAAGCCTTCTGAAAGTCCAGATATAACCATATAACAATTACAGCACGGAAACAGGCCATCTTGGCCCTACAAGTCCGTGCCGAACTATTATTTTCCCTTAGTCCCACCTGCCTGCACTCATACCATAACCCTCCATTCCCTTCTCATCCATATGCCTATCCAATTTATTTTTAAATGATAACATCGAACCTGCCTCCACCACTTCCACTGGAAGCTCATTCCACACCGCTACCACTCTCTGAGTAAAGAAGTTCCCCCTCAAGTTACCCCTAAACGTCTGTCCCTTAATTCTGAAGTCATGTCCTCTTGTTTGAATCTTCCCTCTTCTCAAAGGGAAAAGCTTGTCCACATCAACTCTGTCTATCCCTCTCATCATTTTAAAGACCTCTATCAAGTCCCCCCTTAACCTTCTGCGCTCCAGAGAATAAAGACCTAACTTATTCAACCTATCTCTGTAACTTAGTTGTTGAAACCCAGGCAACATTCTAGTAAATATCCTCTGTACTCTCTCTATTTTGTTGACATCCTTCCTATAATTGGGCGACCAAAATTGTACATCATACTCCAGATTTGGTCTCACCAATGCCTTGTACAATTTTAACATTACATCCCAGCTTCTATACTCAATGCTCTGATTTATAAAGGCTAGCATACCAAAAGCTTTCTTTACCGTCAAGGAACGTCCTATTTTGATTTGTCCTGCCATGGTGTAGCACCTCACATTTATTAGCATTAAACTCCATCTGCCATCTTTCAGCCCATTCTTCCAAATGGCCTAAATCACTCTGTAGACTTTGGAAATCCTCTTCATTATCCACAACACCTATCTTGGTATCATCTGCATACTTACTAATCCAATTTACCACACCTTCGTCCAGATCATTGATGTACATGACAAACAACAAAGGACCCAACACAGATCCCTGAGGCACCCCACTAGTCACCTGGCTCCAACCCGATATAACACGTCCACTGGTTCACCCTTATCCACTCTACTAGTTACATCCTCGAAATGTTCTATAAGATTCGTCAGACTTGAGTTACCTTTCATAAATCCATGCTGACTTTGTCCAATGAATTCACCACTTTCCAAATGTGCTGCAATCCCATCTTTAATAACTAGCAGTTTCCGCATTACCGACGTTAGACTAACTGGTCTGTAATTTTCCGTTTTCTCTCTCCGTCCCTTTTTAAAAAGTGGGGTTACATTAGCTGCCCTCCAATCATCAGGAACTACTCCAGAATCTAAAGAATGTTGAAAATTTATCACTAATGCATCCACTATTTCTGCGGCTACTTCCTTCAGTACTCTGGGATGCAACTTATCTGGCCCTGAGGATTTATCGGCCTTTAATCCATTCAATTTAACTAACACCACTTCCCGGCTAACCTGGATTTCACTCAGTTCCTCCATCTCATTTAACCCCCGGTCCCTTGCTATTTCCGGTAGATTATTTATGTCTTCCTCAGTGAAGACAGAACCAAAGTAGTTATTCAATTGGTCTTCCGTGTCCTTGTTCCCCATGATCAATTCGCCTGTTTCTGACTGCAAGGGACCTATATTTGTTTTTAACGAATCTTTTCCTCTTCACATATCTATAAAACTTTTGTAGTCAGTTTTTATGTTCCCTGCCAATTTTCTTACATAATCTATTTTCCCTTTCCTAATTAAGCCCTTTGTCCTCCTCTGCTGGACTCTGAATTTCTCCCAGTCCCCTGGTAGGCTGCTTTTTCTGGCTAATTTGTATGTTTCATCTTTTGTTTTGATACTATCCCTTATTTCCCTTGTTATCCACGGATGCACTACCTTCCCTGATTTATTCTTTTGCCAAACTGGGATGAACAATTGTTGTAGTTCATCATGCAGTTTTTAAATGCCTTCCATTGCATATTCACTGTCAACCCTGCCTTGGTCACCCTGGAGCCATGTCTCCATGATCCCAACCAAATCATATTCATTAATAACTATCTGCACATTCAACTCATCCACCTTATTACGAATGCTCCTTGCATTGAGACACAAAGCCTTCAGGCTTGTTTTTACAACACTCTTATACAATTATGTTGAAAAGTGGCCCCTTTTGCTTTTTTCCCTGGATTTGTCTGCCTGCCACTTTTACTTTTCACCTTGCTACCTATTGCTTCTACCCTCATTTTACACCCCTCTGTCTCTCTGCTCTTGCACCCATCCCCCTGCCACATTAGTTTAAATCCTCCCCGACAGCACTAGCAAACACTCCGCCAAGTAATTGGTTCTATTCCAGCCCAGGTGCAGACCGTCCTGTTTGTGCTGGTCCTACCTCCCCCTGAACTAATGCCCTAGAAATTTGAATCGCTCCCCTATGCACCATTTTTCAGGACGATTTGGTTGCCTTGCCACAGTTGTGAAGAAACTGTCCCTGAATGTGGAGGTTTGCGTTTTCACATTTCTGTACCTCTTGCTTGATGGCAGAGGGGAGAAGAGGGAGTGACTGGGGTGAGATTGGCCCTTGATTATGCTGCTGGCCTTGCCGAGGCAGCGTGAGGTGTAGGTGGAGTCGATGGATGGGAGGTTGGTTTGTGCGATGGTCTGGGCTGTGATTTCTTGTGGGTCTAGGATGGAGCTGTTCCCAAACCAAACTGTGGTGCATCCCAGTAAAATGCTCCCTACGGCACCTGTGTAGAAGTTGGTGAGAGTTGTATGGGACTGGAAGGCCAGATAGATTTGTAGATCCTGGGCCTTAGTTTAGTTTATTTTGGGACAGCATGGTGGTGCAGCAGTAGAGTTGCTGCCTCACAGCACCAGAGACCCTGGATTGATCCTGTCTATGGGTGCTGTCAGTACAAAGTTTGTACCTTCTCCCCGTGACCTGTGTGGGTTTTCTCCGGGTGCTCTGGTTTCCTCCCACACTCCAAAGACGTGCAGGTTAGTAGGTTAATTGGCTTGATATAAATGTAAAATAGTCCCTAATATGTAGGATAGCGTTAATGTAGGATAGGATAGGGGATGGCTGGACACGGTGGGCTGAAGGGCCTGTATCTGTGAACTGTATATCTATATCTCTAAACTAAACTAATGTGTGAACGGGTGATTGCTGGTCGGTATGGACTCGGTGGGCCGCAGGGCCGGTTTCCGCACTGTATGTCTGGTCTCTGAAGATATTGCTTGGCCTGCTGAGTTAATCCAGCACTTTGTGTCTTTTTTCATTTTAGTTGTAACGGAGGTGCAGTGAAAAGCTTCTATGTTGCGTGATATCCAGTCAGCGGAAAGACAATGCATACATTATTACAATTAAGCCATTTACATAATGTAGGTAGATAGATATATAGGAACATAGAAAATAGGTGCAGGAGTAGGCCATTCGGCCCTTCGAGCCTGCACCGCCATTCAATATGATCATGGCTGATCATCCAACTCAGTATCCTGTACCTGCCTTCACTCCAGCCCCCCTGATCCCTTTAGCCACAAGGGCCACATCTAACTCCCTCTTAAATATAGCCAAAGAACTGGCCTCAACTACCTTCTGTGGCAGTGAGTTCCAGAGATTCACCACTCTCTGTGTGAAAAATGTTTTTCTCATCTCGGTCCTATAGGATTTCCCCTTTATCCTTAAACTGTGACCCCTTGTTCTGGACTTCCCCAACACCGGGAACAATCTTCCTGCATCTAGCCTGTCCAACCCCTACAGGATTAAGGACAAGGTAAATTCAGCAAAGTCCCATCAAAGATAGTCCGAGGGTCTCCAATGAGGGTCTCTAGTTGGTAAGAGGAAGGTTCAGTTGCCTGATAACAGCTGGGAAGAATATGTCCTTGAATCTGGAGGTGTGCGTTTTCACACTTCTGTACCTCTTGCCCGATGGGAGAGGGGAGAAGAGGGAGTGACTGGGGCGAGACTGATGATGTTGCTGGCCTTGAGAGATAGATGGAGTAAATTGTGGGATGGTCTGGACTGTATCCACAACTCACTGCGATTTCTTGGGGGTCTTGGATGGAGCTGTTCCCAAACCATGCCATGATGCATCATAGTGTCATAGAGTGATACAGCGTGGAAACAGGCCCTTCGGCCCATCTTGCCCACAACCGCCAACATGCCCAATGTACACTAGTCCCAATTGCCTGGCCCTGCTCCATATCCCTCCAAACCTGACCTATCCATGTATCTGTTTAACTATTACTTAAACCTTGGGATAGTCCAAGCCTCAACAACCTCCTCTGGTAGTTTACACCCCAGCGGTATGAACATTGACTTCTCTAACTTCAGATGACCCTTGCTTTCCCTCTCACCCCCTCCCCCTTCCCAGTTCTCCCACCGGTCTTACTGTCTCCCACTACATTCTATCCCTGTCCCGACCCCTTCCCTGACATCAGTCTGAAGGAGGGTCTCCACCCGAAACGTCACCCATTCCTTCTCTCCAGAGATGCTCCCTGTCCCGCTGAGTTACTCCAGCATTTTGTTTCTATCAACATTTAAACCAGCATCTGCAGTTCTTTCCTACACATAGATAAATTCTTCATAAGCTCGGGTTTCGGGATGTGGGGAGAAGGCAGGAGAATGGGGTTGAGAGGGAAAGATAGATCAACCACGATTGAATGGCAGAATCGACTTGATGGGCCGAATGGCCTCAATCTGCTCCTGGTACTTATGAACTCTGACCTCTCTCTCTTCCCTCCCTCTCTCTTCCTCCGTATCTCTCTCCTCCACATACTGATCCTCTCTCTCTCCCACTATCTCTCTCCCTCTCCCTCTCCCTCTCTCTCTCCCACTATCTCCCTCTCCCTCTCTCTCTCCCACTATCTCCCTCCCTCTCCCTCTCCCTCTCCCACTATCTCCCCCTCCCTCTCCCTCGCCCTCCTTTCCACTCCCTCCCTCTCTTCCTCCCTCCCTCTCTCCGCCCTTATCTCTCTGTCACTCCCTCCCCCCTCTCCCCACACACACGAACGCTCCCTCTGTCTATCCCAGACCGCTGCCCTTTGCCCTGTGTGCCGTGAACCTCTGACCTATGACCTTGGGCGGCTGTCGACCGCTGTTGACCCCGACCGCCCTTTGGTAAGTACAGGGTCAGGGGTCGAAGGGTCAAAGGCGATCACTGCGAGGTCATGACCCACGCATTTAACCTCCCTCTCTCTCCCCACTCTCCCCCTCTCCCTCTTTCTCTCCCCCCCCTTCTTTCTCCCTCTTTCTCTCTTCCCCTTTATGTCCCCCCTCTCTCCCTCTCTCCCCCCCCTCTCTCTCCCCCCCCTCTCTCCCCACTGCTCAGGAACCTTATAATCCCAGCGAGGGGTGGCTGCAGAGATGGACTGAACTGCAGGCTGTGTATCGCAGGCAGGAAGAGAGAGGGGGAATCATTGACCCCGAAGCTGAGAGGAACAGATTCCTTCTCAGTCTGTCTCACGTAAGGAGGGAGACGGAGAGCGGAGGGGGTGGGGGAGATGGAGGGTGTGGGAGGGGGGAGGACTGATGCAGAAGGAGGAGGTGTGTGGCAAAGGGGCAGGGTGGAGGGAGAAGGGGAGAGAGAGAGAGAGGGGTAAAGGGGAGGGAGATGGGAGGGCGGAGGGGGGACTGGAAAGGGGAGAGGTGGAGAGAGCAAGGAAGGGACAGGGGACCACCCCAAGCTCTATACTTACCTCTCACCCCTCCCTCCCTCTCCCCCCCCTCTCTGCCCCCTCTCTCCCCTCTTCGTCCTCCCTCTCTCCTCCCCCTCCCTCTCTCCCCCCTCCAACCTCTCTCCCCCTCCCCTCTCCCCCCCCTCTCTCATCCCCCCTCCCCCTCTCTCTTCCCCCCCCCCCCTCTCCCCCCCTCTCTCCTCTCTCGCCCCCTCCTTCCCTCTCTCCCCGTCTCTCTCTCCCTACCTCTCTCTCTCTCCCTATTTCTCGCCTCTCTCTCTCTCTCACTCCCTCTCTCTCCCCCCCCTCTCTCTCTCTCTCTCCCCCCCCCTCTCTCTCTTCCCTCTTCTCTCCTCCCCCCCCCTCTCTTCTTCTTCCCCCCCCTCTCTCTCTCTCGCTCCCCCTCTCTCTCTCTTCTCCCCCCCTCTCTCTCTTCTCTTCTCCCCTCTCTCTCTCTTCTCCCCTCCTCCGCCCCCCCTCTCTCTCTTCTCCCTCTCTCTTCTCTCTCTCTCTCTCTCTCTTCCTCCCTCTCTCCTCTCTCCCCCTCTCTCGTTCTCCCCCTCTCTCTCTCTCTCTCTCCCCCCCTCTCTCTCTCTCCCCCTCTCTCTCTCTCCCCTCTCCCCCTCTCTCTCTCTCTCTCCCCTCTCTCTCTCTCTCTCCCCTTCCCCCAACAGCGGCCAGATACCAGGACGGGTGATGAGGACCGTTCGACTTCTCCTCCCGCGTCCTGCCCCCCTCCCCCCACGCCGCCTTTCTCTCCCCCCCATCGCCCCGTCGCTGCCTCGGGGGAGGGGAGTCTCCCCTGGCGGTGCCGGGGGAGGGGGGGGGGGGGGGGTGGGGGGAGGGAGGGGCGCCGGGGCCACCGCCGGGAAGCGCGGGGGAGAGCTGGAGGGGGAGGGGGAGGGGGGGGGGGCGTCAGAGAGGATCTGGCAACTTGGAGAACGGTCGGCACTCCGTATACACTCCGGAGTAACCCGCTTCTGGTCTTGGGGCGAACCGGAGACAGAATCAGTGCGGATTGATCCACCCCTGGTTTTGGGGCTCACCGGGTATAGGTGAAGTCCGGAATGAACCGCTCAGTGTTTTGCAGATGACCAGTGATCGGTCCACTCTGGGCAAACCTAATCCAGGTCTTGAGGATCCCCCTCGATGTGTCCGGTCCAGATTGATCCACTCACTGTTTTGGGAATGACAGGTATTGGGTCCCGTCCATACTGATTCGTTACAAGTTTTGGTGGTGACCAGGAATTGGTCCTGTCTGGACAGTTCCAGTCCGGGTTTAAGGAATGACCAGTGATTGGTCCACTCCAGATTGATCCACTCCAAGTTTTGGGAACGACTGGTGAAGCTGCAGTCCCACTGATCCACCGGGTTGTGGGGGGAACTGATGATGGGTCCAGTGAATAAAGTGATGCAGAAACAAACCCAGTGTCCGTGACTTCATCTCTCCCCCCCCTCCCTCCCTCCCTCCCTCCCCCCTCCCTCCCTCCCCCCTCCCCTCCCTCCCCGCCCCTCCCGTCACTCCCTCCCTCCCCCCTCCCTCACCCTTCCTCCCTCCCCCTTCTCCCTCCCTCCCTCCCTCCCTCTCTCTCTCCCCCCTCCCTCCCTCCTCCCTCCTCCCTCCCCCCTCCCTCCCCCCTCCCTCCTCCCTCCCTCCCTCCCTCCCCTCCCTCTCTCCCCCTCCTTCTTTCTTCCTCCCCCTCTCCCTCCCTCCCTCCCTCCCCCTGCCCTCCCCCCCTCCCTCCTCCCTCCCTCCCTCATCCTCCTCCTCCTCCCTCTCTCCTCCTCCTCTCCCTCCCTCTCCTCCCTCTCTCTCTCTCCCTCCCTCTCTCTCCCTCCCTCACCCTCTCCCCCATCGTCTCCCCACTCCGAACTGACCAACTGTTGTGGATTAAGTCTGGATCGACCCGCTTTGGAACTTGGGGGGGGGGGGGATCCTGGAATGGTTCTGGTCCGGACTGATTCTCTCAGGGTTTATTAGATGACCGGTGATGATCTGGTCTGGGTTTTGGGAATGACCAGTGATGGGTCCAGTCCAGAATCCCCACTACGGGTTTTATGGATGACCAGTGAAGTGTCCGGTCCCACCGTACCACTCCGGGTTTTTGGGGTGCCAGGAATGATGCACACTTTTTTGGGAATGGCTGGGATTGGATCTGATCCAGATGACCCGTGCCAGGTCTTGGGGAGAACCGGGATTGGACCCAGTCCGGGATTACACCGTCCAGGATCCAGTGAATAAACTGACGTGGAAACAAACCTAGTGTCTGTGACCTCTCCCCCCCGCACACTCTCCCCATCACAATTAAACACACACAACATTCAATCACCGTACACTTTAATTAAAGGAGTTACATTTACTGTTCCCTCTCTCCCACCCACATTCTCCCCCCCTCCCTCTTGTCACCCTCTTTATCTCTCTCACTATCCCCCCCCCCCCCTCTCTCCACCTCACACCTCTCCATCTCTCCACCTCACACCTCTCCATCTCACTCCCACTACCCCTCCCCATTTGTGAGAGAGCAGGGAGGCTCAGGGCTTCAGGGAGAGAGAGACGAGGAGCAACAGCAGAAGTGGGAGAGGAGAGAGAGCGGGGGAGAAGATTCCAGCGGTGTTACCTGCCGTAGGTGAGGTGGTGGAGGGGACGGGGGGAGAGGGGGGGGGGACGGGGGGGAGAGGTGGAGGGGACGGGGGGAGAGGTGGTGGAGGGGACGGGGGGGAGAGGGGTGGGGGGGGCGGGGGGAGAGGTGGTGGAGGGGGCGGGGCGAGAGAGCGGGGGGGGGGGGCGGGGGGGAGAGGGGGGGCGGGGGGAGAGGAGGAAGCATCTCGAGACATCCACACTGCATTGACGTTCTGCTGAGTTGGGCGGAAGGTGTTGAGCAGCAGACTACCCTGGGTAGAGTTCACGAAGATGTCCGTGAAGAAAGTCTCGACCTGTAGGGGAGAGAAGGGGGAGAGGAGTGAGATGGGGAAGGTGAGAGACTGAGACACACACACACTCACAGACACACACACAGGTAACAGGCCCTTCGGCCCAACTTGCCCACACTGGCCAACATGCCCCATCTACAATAGTCCCACCTGCCTGCATTTGGCCCATATCCCTCCAAACCTGTCCTATCCATGCAACTTGTTTCTTAAACATTGGGATAATCCTGGCTCAACTACCTCCTCTGGCAGCTTGTTCCATACAGCTACCACCCTTTGTGTGAAAAAGTTACCCCTCAGACTCCTATTAAATCTTTTGCCCCACGCCATAAGCCCATGTTCTCTGGTCCTCGATTTCCCTACTCTGGGCAAGAGACTGTGCATCTACCTGAACTATTCCTCATTATTTTGTACACCTGCAAGATCACCCCTCATCCACCTGCGCTCCATGGAATAGAGACCCAGCCTGCTCAACCTCTCCCTTTAGCTCAATCCCTCTAGTCCTGGCAACATCCTCGTAGAATGGGTGTCAAGGGTTATGGGGAGAAGGCAGGAGAATGGGATTAGGAGGGAGAGATAGATCAGCCATTGATTGAATGGCGGACTGGACACATTGGGCCAATTGTACTCGTCTAACTTCTGAACTGAACTAAGCGAAACCAAACATCTTTCCGATAACACAGTACCCAAAACACAAGACTCGAACACGGGGTTGATTTAAATGCCTTACCAGTGAAGCATTTAAACGAATTGGTTCCTGGAAGATGGTCCAGAGAACGACCTCATCACACTCTGGAGTAGTGAGGGAACCATTGTATCTGAAATACTTTGTTAGATTCACACTGCCGATCAAATCCATCAGAGAAAGCGGGGCATTGATGGTCAGCTCATCACCTACACAGGAGAGAGACTGGTTAGTGTACAGATATCCCCCTGAGAGAGAGAGAGAGAGACTGGTTAGTGTACAGATATCCCCTGAGAGAGAGAGAGAGACTGGTTAGTGTACAGATATCCCCCTGAGAGAGAGAGAGAGAGACTGGTTAGTGTCAAAACCAAAAAGGCCTAAGGAAGGCAACGCCATTGTAGTGGGAGACTCCATTGTGAGAGGTACGGACAGGGGTTTCCGCGGCAACAGACGGGATGCGAGGATGGTGTGCTGCCTTCCTGGTGCCAGGATCCAGGATATCACGGACAGAGTGCAGAAAATCCTCAAGGGCGAAGGTGAACATCCGGAAGTGGTAGTGCATGTCGGCATAAACGATGTCGGAAAGAAAGGGGTGAATATTCTGCAGCGTGACTTTCGAGAGCTTGGAAAAATGCTGAAAAGCAGGACCTCCAGGGTTGTTATCTTCGGTTTGCTTCCAGTTCCTCGTGCTGGCGAGAGCAGGAACAGAGGGATACGGGACTTGAACGTGTGGCTGAGGAACTGGTGCACGGGGCAGGGATTTAGATTCTTAGATCACTGGGATCTGTTTTGGGGTAAGGGGGAACTGTACAAAAGGGACGGATTGCATCTTAACAGGTGTGGGACCAGCATTCTGGCAGGCAGGTTTGCCACTGCTACACGGGTGGTTTTAAACTGAATAAGGGGGGTGGGGTGTCGTATGGGATAGTGGAAGATGGAGTTAAAGAGAAAGGGTTTCTTAAATGTGTGAGCGTTGAGACAGAGGGGTGTGAAATGAGCGTAGAAGCAATAGGTAGCAAGGTGAAAAGTAAAAGTAGCAGGCCGGCAAATCCAGGACAAAAATCACAAAGGACCACTTTTCAGCATAATAGTATAAGGGGTAAGAGTGTTGTAAAAACAAGCCTGAAGGCTTTGTGTCTCAATGCAAGGAGCATTCGTAATAAGGTGGATGAGTTGAATGTGCAGATAGTTATTAATGACTATGATATAGTTGGGATCACGGAGACATGGCTCCAGGGTGACGAAGGCTGGGAGCTGAACATCCAGGGATATTCAATATTCAGGAGGGATAGACAGAAAGTGAAAGGAGGTGGGGTAGCGTTGCTGGTTAGAGAGCAGATTAACGCAATAGAAAGGAAGGACATTAGTTTGGAGGATGTGGAATCGATATGGGTAGAGCTGCGAAACACTAAGGGGCAGAAAACGCTAGTGGGAGTTGTGTACAGGCCACCTAACAGTAGTAGTGGAGTTGGGGATGGCATCAAACAGGAAATTAGAAATGCGTGCAACAAAGGTAAAACAGTTATAATGGGTGACTTCAATCTACATATAGATTGGGTGAATCAAATTGGCAGGGGTGCTGAGGAAGAGGATTTCTTGGAATGTATGCGGGATAGTTTTCTAAACCCACATGTAGAGGAACCAACGAGAGAGCAGGCTATTCTAGACTGGGTATTGAGTAATGAGGAAGGGTTAGTTAGCAGTCTTGTTGTGCGTGGCCCCTTGGGCAAGAGTGACCATAATATGGTTGAGTTCTTCATTAGGATGGAGAGTGACATCATTAATTCAGAAACAAGGGTCCTGAACTTAAAGAAAGGTAACTTTGAGGGTATGAGACGTGAATTCGCCAAGATTGACTGGCAATTGATTCTTAATGGGTTGACGGTGGATATGCAATGGAAGGCATTTAAAGACTGCATGGATGAACTACAACAAGTAGCAGGGGACCGGGGGGAAATGAGATGGAGGAACTGAGTGAAATCCAGGTTACCGGGAAGTGGTGTTAGGTAAATTGAATGTATTAAAGGCCGATAAATCCCCAGGGCCAGATAGGCTGCATCCCAGAGTACTTGAGGAAGTAGCCCCAGAAATAGTGGATGCATTAGTGATAATTTTTCAAAACTCTTTAGATTCTTGAGTAGTTCCTGTGGATTGGAGGGTAGCTAATGTAACACCACTTTTTAAAATGGGAGGGGGAGAGAAAACGGGGAATTACAGACCAGTTAGTCTAACGTCGGTAGTGGGGAAACTGCTAGAATCGGTTATTAAAGATGGGATAGCAGCACATTTGGAAAGTGGTGAAATCATTGGATAAAGTCAGCATGGATTTATGAAGGGTAAATCATGTCTGACGAATCTTATAGAATTTTTCGAGGATGTAACCAGTAGAGTGGATAAGGGAGAACCAGTGGATGTGGTGTATCTGGACTTTCAGAAGGCATTCGACAAGGTCCCACATAAGAGATTAGTATACAAACATAAAGCACACGGTATTGGGGGTTCAGTATTGATGTGGATAGAGAACTGGTTGACAGACAGGAAGCAAAGAGTAGGAGTAAACGGGTCCTTTTCACAATGGCAGGCAGTGACTAGTGGGGTACCGCAAGGCTCAGGGACCCCAGCTAGTTACGATATATATTAATGATTTGGACGAGGGAATTGAATGCAACATCTCCAAGTTTGCAGATGACATGAAGCTGGGGGGCAGTGTTAGCTGTGAGGAGGATGCTAGGAGGCTGCAAGATGACTTGGGTGGGCTGGGTGAGTGGGCAAATGCTTGGCAGATGCAGTATAATGTGGATAAATGTGAGGTTATCCACTTTGGTGGCAAAAACAGGAAAGTAGATTATTATCTGAATGGTGGCCGATTAGGAAAGGGGGAGATGCAACGAGACCTGGGTGGCATGGTACACCAGTCATTAAAAGTAGGCATGCAGGTGCAGCAGGCAGTGAAGGAGGCGAATGGTATGTCAGCATTCATAGCAAAAGGATTTGAGTATAGGAGCAGGGAGGTTCTACTGCAGTTGTACAGGGTCTTGGTGAGACCACACCTGGAGTATTGCGTACAGTTTTGGTCTCCTGCTCTGAGGAAAGACATTATTGCCATAGAGGGAGTACAGAGAAGGTTCACCAGACTGATTCCTGGAATGTGAGGACTTTCATGTGAAGAAAGACTGGATAGACTCGGTTTGTACTCGCTCTAATTTAGAAGATTGAGGGGGGATCTTATAGAAAGTTACAAAATTCTTAAGGGGTTGGACAGGCTTGATGCAGGAAGATTGTTCCTGATGTTGGGGAAGTCCAGAACAAGGGGTCACAGTTTAAGGATAAGGGGGAAATCTTTTAGGACCGAGATGAGGAAAACCTTTTTCACACAGAGAGTGATGAATCTCTGGAATTCTCTGCCGCAGAAGGTAGTTGAGGCCAGTTCATTGGCTATATTTAAGAGGGAGTTAGATGTGGCCCTTGTGGCTAAAGGGATCAGGGGGTATGGAGAGAAGGCAGGTACAGGATACTGAGTTGGATGATCAGCCATGATCACATTGAATGGCGGTGCAGGCTCGAAGGGCCGAATGGCCTACTCCTGCACCTATGTTCTATGTTTCTATGTACCGATATCCCCCTGAGAGAGAGAGAGAGACTGGGAGACACTAGTCAGTGCACAATCTGTCTTACCATCTTCTGTAAGATTTTTGACCAGACGCGTTAAGTTCTTCCACGATGGATTTTCTTGGATGTTCGACTCGATCTGTAAAATAAATCCTCAACTTAATGGCATCATTTCCAGGCCCGTACGAAGCTTTCAAAAAAGGTGGGTGGGATGACAGGATTACAAAAAATGTAATGTGAAATAGTGTGCGCGCTGCGAACATCATGAGCGCGAAGCGTGAAGTCCCTCGATGCCGGGGCCCGCTTAAGGGCCCTGGAAGCTCAGGGGTTTTAGATGCATTCTGAACCTTATTTTGGAGCATTTTTGCACCAAATTTATGACCAATATTTCAGAAATTAACAGGAATCTGAGAGGTAGCTTTTTCACACAAAGGGTGCTGGGTGTATGGAACGAGCTGCCAGAGCAGGTAGTTAAGGCTGGGGCTATCCTAATGTTTAAGAGACATTTGGACACGTACATGGATAGGACAGATTTAGATGGATATGGGCCAAACGCGTGTGAGTGGGTCTAGTGTAGATGGGACATGTTGGTCGGTGTGGGCAAGTTGGGCTGAAGGGCCTGTTTCCACACTGCATGATTCTATGACTAAAAAGTTAAGAAAAATGAATGTAGATAAGTAGAGCAGATTTGAAAGAGGAGTGAACCGTAAAGGCAGAGAGGGGTTTATGGGTGGAAAGGAACATAGGAAAGGAGGGGGGAGAGTGGGCTTGGGCAGATGGGTGAAGGGAAAATAGACACAAAGTGCTGGAGTAACTCAGCGGGTCAGGCAGCATCTCTGGAGAACATGGATAGATTGCATGTCACAGAGTGCTGGAGTAACTCAGCGGGTCAGGCAGCATCTCGAGATTATATTTCGGGTCAAGACCGTTCTTCATTAATATTCATGATGTGGCATGCATGTTATGAATGTTACATCATGAGTTACTTTGTTACGGTGCTTGCCCTCTCCTATAACATCTCTGCTGCCTTGGGTGATGCAGGACAGGACACGAGCGTTGAGACATGGTGTGAAGCTGTTGCAGTCTGTCCCAGCCTGGTAATAACCTGGGTGGAGAGGATGTTTCCACTAGTGGGAGAGTCTAGGACCAGTGGCCACAGCCTCAGAATTAAAAGACATTCCTTTAGGAAGGAGATGAGCAGGATTTCTTAAGTCAGAGGGTGGTGAACTGTGGAATTCAATGCCACAGACAGCTGTGGAGGTCAAGTCAATGGACAATTTTCAGGAGGAGATTGATAGATTCTTGATTGATACGGGTGTCAGAGATAATGGGGAGAAGGCAGGAGAATGTGTTTGAGAGGGAAAGATAGATAGAGTCATAGAGTGATACAGTGTGGAAACAGGCCCTTCGGCCCTGCATGTCCCATCTGCACTAGTCCCACCTGCCCACGTTTGATCCATATCCCTCCAAACCTGTCCTATCCATGTACCTGTCTAACTGTTTCTTAAATGTTGCGATAGTCCCCGCCTCAGCTACCTCCTCTGGCAGCTTGTTCCATACACCTACCACCCTTTGTGTGAAAAACATACCCCTCAGATTCCTATTAAATCTTTTGCCGTTCACCTTAAACTTATGTCCTCTGCTCCTCGATTCACTTACTCTGGGCAAAAGACTCAACCATATCTATTCAAATCATGATTTCATACACCTCTATTAGATCATCCCTCATCCTCCTGTGCTCCATGAAATAGTGTCCCAGCCTACTCAACCTCTCCCTATAGCGCTGGCCCTCTAGTCCTGGCAACATCCTCATAAATCTTCACTGTACCCTTTCCAGTTTGATGACATATTTCCTATAGCATGGTGCCCGGAACTGAATACAATACTCTGAATGCGGTCTCACCAACTTCTTATGCAACTGCAACATGACCTCCCAACTTCTATACTCAGCCTGGCCCGCTGAGTTACTCCTGCACTCTGTGAAACGTCACAGAACAGGGTAAGATTATCAAGTTTGCTGATGATACAGATGTGATTGGTTTTGCATATAGTGAAGATTGTTGTGAAAGATTGCAGCAGGATCTGGATCAATTAGCCAGGTGGGCAGAGGAATGGTTGATGGTTGCATGGTTCCTTGAAGGTCGTGTCGCAGGTATATCAGGTGGTCAAAACATATTTTGGCACTTTGGCCTTCATCAGTCAGAGTATTGAGTATAGAAGTTGGGAGGTCATGTTGCAGTTGTATAAGACGTTGGTGAGATCGCATTCAGAATATTGTGTTCAGTTCTGGGCACCATGTTATAGGAAAGATGTCAAATTAAAAAGGGTACAGAGATCCCCATCCTGGATCAGTCCAATCAGGGATATGTCAGCTGCAAATTTGAGAAGCTTGACAGAGGTGTCTGTGGAGGTGCAGTCATTGGTGTGGCAAGAGTAGAGGAGAGGGGAGAGTACGCATCTTGTGGTGCTCCTATGCTGAGCGTTTGGGGGTCCGAGATATGCTTTCCCATCTCACATGCTGCTTCCTGTCTGTCAGGAAGCTGGTGATCCACCAACAGAGGGGTTCAGGCACAGTCAACTCAGAAAGTTTGGAGCGCAGTAGCTCTGGCACAATGGTGTTGAATGCAGAGCTAAAATCAACAAACAAAATCCACGCATAGGTCCCCTGGCGGTCTTGATGCTGGAGGATGAAGTGCAGGCCCAGATTGACTGCATCATCCACAGATCTATTGGCCCAATGTGCAAAATGCAGAGGGTTCAGCAGAGGGATTGTGATATTTTTCAGCGTGGCCTTTCAACGGTCTCCATGACTACAGAGGTCAGTGCGACAAGCCTGTAGTCATTAAGACGTTGATGTAATCCTTACCTTTTTGGGTACAGGGACAATAGTGGTGACTTTGAAGCAGGCAGGGCGTGCATCTTTGCAGGGACTTGTTAAAAATGAGTAATTGGGTGGGAAGTGTTGGTGCGGGTGGGACCACACCTGGAGAATTGCGTACAGTTTTGGTCTCCTAATCTGAGGAACGACATTCTTGCCATAGAGGGAATACAGAGAAGGTTCACCAGACTGATTCCTGGGATGTCAGGACTTTCATATGGAGAATGCGTAGACTTGGCTTGTACTCGCTTGAATTTAGGAGATTGAGGGGGGATCTTATAGAAAGTTACAAAATTCTTAAGGGGTTGGACAGGCTGGATGCAGGAAGATTGTTCCCGATGTTGGGGAAGTCCAGAACCAGGGGTCACAGTTTAAGGATAAGGGGGAAAGAGGGAGGGACAGGAACGGAGAGGTGGAAAGGACAATATTTGCCACAAGGCGATTCTCCCTCATCCAAACTCCCTCGCTCTTTACCCCCACTCCCCCCCTTCTCTCTCTCTCTGCCCCTCACTCTCCACTATCTCCGCTCTCTCCCCTTCTCACTTCCCCATTCCCTCTCCTCATTCTCTCCTCCCCCCCCCTCTCCCCCTTCCATCTCCCCTCCCTCTGCCCTCTCGCTCTCCACCTCATTCTCTGCCCCTCACTCTCTAATATCTCCGCGCTTTCCCCTTCTCAATTTCCCATTCCCTTTTCCCCCTCCCTCTCTCCCCCTGTCTCTCCTTCTCACACCCCGTCTCTCTCACTCCCTCTCTCCCTCCCCCCTCCATTTCACTGCCTTCCCTCCCCCCTTCCCTCTCTCTCCCTATGTCTCGTACCTTTATGAAGAAACCCATCACTGCAAGACCTTGGGGTCCACTGAAGGCTTCGGTGAGATTAATCCCTTCTCTTCTGTGAACAATGTGGAGCTGTGAGGGAGAGAGGGGGTGAGGAAGATGGGGAGAGGGGGGTGAGGGAGGGAGAGAGAGTGGGAGGGCACAGGCAGTTAATAGTTAGCCCCTCTCTCTCCCCCCCCCCCTCCCCTCTCTACCCCCCCTCTCCCCCCCCCCCTCTCCACCCCTCCCCCCCCCTCCCCCTCCCCCCCTCCCCCTCCTTCTCTCCCCCTCCCCCTCTCTCTCTCTCTCTCTCTCTCTCTCTCTCTCCCTCACCCCCCCCCCCCTCTCTCCCCCCCCCTCCCCCCCCCCCCCCCCCCCCCACCCTCCCTCACCTCCATTCCGTACTGTTGGCCATCCAGTCTGTGTTCTGATCCTCCCGAAGCCACAGACCCCCCCCAGTGAAGATGAAACTGCACGGGGAGATACGTCCACGGGAGACCTCCGCCCGTCACCTTCATTCCCGGGGCTAGGGTCACCCTAACTGCAGGGGGAGAGAGGGGAGGGATTGTTAAAGAGAGACAAGGCTCCAACCCTTCCTGCCCTCCATCCCCTCCACCATTCTCCACCCTCTCCCTCTCTAATCCCCTTCTCGCCCTCAATTACCCTTCCCCCACTCCACCCCACTCCCATTTTCACCTCCCACTCTCCCCCTCCCTCCATTCCTTCCCACCATCTCTGGAGAAGAAGGATAGGTGACATTTTGGGCCAGGAATTCATCTAGATTCAGATTCAAACTTTATTGTCATTGTGCAGTGTACAGTACAGAGACAACGAAATGCAGTTAGCATCTCCCTAGAAGAGCGACATAGAATATGAGCAATTAATAAATATATTTATGTGCATACAGTTGTAGCAGTGCAATTTGTTTCTGGTGGAGGAGTGTCCGGGGGGGGGGGTGATTGGCAATCACCGAGGTACAGTGTTGGATCTACGAAGGGTCTCGGAGAAGAATATAATCTATCCACATTCTTCAGAAATGCTGCCTGACCCGCTGAGATATAGAGACATGGAGTGATATAGTGTGGAACCAGGCCCTTCGGCCCAACTTGCCAACATGCTCGCATTTGGTCCACATCCTCTATTTCCTTTGCTCCAGAGATGCAGCCTCACCCGCTGAGCCATCCATGTACCTGTCTGTTTCTTAAACACTGAGATAGTCCCAGCCTCAACTACCTCCTCTGGCAGCTAGTTCCATACACCCACCACCCTTTGTGTGAAAATATTATCCCTCAGATTCCTATTCCCCTTCACCTTGAACCTTTGTCCTCTGGTCCTCGATTCCCCTACTCTGGGCAATTAGCTCTGTGCATCTACCCAATCTATTCCTCTCATGATCTCAATAAGATCACCCCTCATCCTCCTGCGCTACAAGGAACATAGACCCAGCCTACTCAACCTCTCCCTGCAGCTCACACCCTCTAGTCCTGGCAACATCCTCGTAAATCCTCTCGACCCTTTCCAGCATGACAACATTTTTTTTAATAACACGGTGCCCAGAACTGAACCCAATACTCAAAATGCGGTCTCACCAATGCCTTAAACAACTGCAACATGACCTTCCAGTTACTCCGGCACTTTGTACCTATTTGTGTTCTACAGTGATGCTGCCTGACCCGCTGAGTTACTCCAGCACTTGCTGTCCCTCTACCTGTTGTGGGGCCGAGCAAACTAGGCTGAGACTGAAGCCTGGGACTTTCCTGACTGGCTGCCCCCGTTGGGAGCGACGGTTTGCTTCGGATACTCACTGGTCTTCTTTGTGTGTGTGATGTTCAGCAGACGATTGGATTCGTTGTACCCTTGGAAGGAGAAGGCACCAAGTTGATCCATTCTCCATGTGGTGTTGGTCTTAATATCAATCGGTGACTGCATGGTTCCATTACAAGTCGGATATGTGTGATCCCAACTTTCAGGACCTAGAAATGCAACAGAAAATGTCTGTACACTGACCACCAGTAAACCATATAACAATTACAGCACGGAAACAGGCCATCTCGGCCCTACAAGTCCGTGCCGACAGAACGTTTTTTCCCTTAGTCCCACCTGCCTGCACTCATACCATAACCCTCCATTCCCTTCTCATCCATATGCCTATCCAATTTAGTTTTAAATGATTTATTTTTAAACGAACCTGCCTCCACCACTTCCACTGGAAGCTCATTCCACACCGCTACCACTCTCTGAGTAAAGAAGTTCCCCCTCATGTTACCCCTAAACTTCTGTCCCTTAATTCTGAAGTCATGTCCTCTTGTTTGAATCTTCCCTACTCTCAAAGGGAAAAGCTTATCCACATCAACTCTGTCTATCCCTCTCATCATTTTAAAGACCTCTATCAAGTCCCCCCTTAACCTTCTGCGCTCCAGAGAATAAAGACCTAACTTATTCAACCTATCTCTGTAACTTAGTTGTTGAAACCCAGGCAACATTCTAGTAAATCTCCTCTGTACTCTCTATTTTGTTGACATCCTTCCTATAATTGGGCGACCAAAATTGTACACCAGTTCACTCATTTTAAATCATCTCGCATCTCATCAAAGTTAGCCTTTCTCCAATCAAAAATCTCAACCCTAGGTCCAGTTCTGACCCTCTCCATAATTATATTGAAACTAATGGTATTGTGATCACTGGACCCGAAGTGCTCCCCAACGCATACCTCCGCCACCTGTCCCGTCTCATTTCCTAACCATATAACCATATAACAATTACAGCACGGAAACAGGCCATCTCGACCCTTCTAGTCCGTGCCGAACACATATTCTCCCCTAGTCCCATATACCTGCGCTCAGACCATAACCTTCCATTCCCTTCCCGTCCATATAACTATCCAATTTATTTTTAAATGATAAAAACGAACCTGCCTCCACCACCTTAACTGGAAGCTCATTCCACACAGCCACCACTCTCTGAGTAAAGAAGTTCCCCCTCATGTTACCCCTAAACTTCAGTCCCTTAATTCTCAAGTCATGTCCCCTTGTTTGAATCTTCCCTACTCTCAGTGGAAGAAACTGTTCAATATCTCCCCCATCTCTTTTGGCTCTGCAGATAGTTGTCCACTCTGACTCTCTAATGGACCAATTTTAACAGGAGGGCCAGCACTACCCCTCCTCTAGTAGGTACCTCTATGTCTCCAAATCTGAGGAAGGACATTATTGCCATAGAGGGAGTGCAGAGAAGGTTCACCAGACTGATTCCTGGGATGTCCGGACTGTCTTATGAAGAAAGACTAGATAGACTTGGTTTATACTCTCTAGGATTTAGGAGATTGAGAGGGGATCTTATAGAAACTTACAAAATTCTTAAGGGGTTGGACAGGCTAGATGCAGGAAGATTGTTCCCGATGTTGGGGAAGTCCAGGACAAGGGGTCACAGCTTAAGGATAAGGGGGAAATCCTTTAAAACCGAGATGAGAAGAACCTTTTTCACACAGAGAGTGGTGAATCTCTGGAACTCTCTGCCACAGAGGGTAGTCGAGGCCAGTTCATTGGCTATATTTACGAGGGAGTTAGATGTGGCCCTTGTGGCTAAGGTGATCAGAGGGTATGGGGAGAAGGCAGGTACAGGATACTGAGTTGGATGATCAGCCATGATCATATTAAATGGCGGTGCAGGCTCGAAGGGCCGAATGGCCTACTCCTGCACCTAATTTCTATGTTTCTATGTATTGCTGCAAAAAACTATCCTGCACACATTTTACAAACTCCAAACCATCCAGCCCATTTACAGAATGTGTTTCTCAGTCTATGTGTGGAAAGTTGAAATCTCCCACAATCACTACCTTGTGCTTACTACTATTATCTGCAATATCCTTACATATTTGCTCTTCCAATTCTCGTTCCCCATTTGGCGGTCTATAATACACCCCTATAAGTGTTGCTACACCTTTCCCACCTCTCAGTTCCACCCACAATAGCCTCCCTAGATGAGCCCTCTAATCTATCCTGCCAAAGCACTGCTGTAATATCTTCCCTGACTAGCAATGCAACACCTCTTGCCCCTCCAATTCTATCACACCTGAAGCAACGAAATTCTGGAATATTTAGTTTCCAATCACAGCCCTCCTGCAACCATGTTTCACTGATCGCCACAACAACATACTTCCAGGTATCTTTCCAGACTCTAAGTATCTCGTACATCGACTCTCCCTCTCTCTCTCAGTTCCTCTCTCTTTCACTCTCTCTCTCAAGAGAATATATGTACAATGACCCTCAGTTTCTCTCTATCCCCCCCCCCCCCCCCCCCCCCTCTCCCTCTGCCCCCCTCTCCTGGGTGGATATCTGTACACTGACCGGTGTCTCCCTGTAGCTCAGAACCTCTCTCTCTCCTTCTCAGTTCCGCTCTCAGTCTCTCTCTCTCCTCTCATTTGCTCTCTCTCAATCCCTCTCTCTCTCTCTCTCGGAGATATCTGATAAACTTACCACATTCAGGGTTTTGATAGCAGAAAGTGTCTGAAACAAAGATAAGAGTAGGTTTAGTTCAATGTGAATGTAACATATACTTTCCCAGTGTCCGTATCCCTGGGTCAGACCCACACCGGGATAGTTCCCAGTCTCCGTATCCCACACCGGGATGGTTCCCGATCTCCATATCCCACACCAGGATGGTTCCCAGTCTCCATATCCCACACTGGGAGCATTATCTCACCTGTGGAAGAATCTATTTGCTGGAGTCCAAGAAGCAAGATCGTGAAAACAATCTTCATTCTCATCTCGAAATCCTGGAGGAAAATAGAAAGGTGAATAGCCCAATAAGAATTTTGTAAGTTATTCGGCGAGTGAAGATCGTAAGATCATTAGGAGCAGAAATAGGCCATTCGGCCCATCAAAATTCTTAAGGGGTTGGACAGGCTAGATGCAGGAAGATTGTTCCCGATGTTGGGGAAGTCCAGGACAAGGGGTCACAGCTTAAGGATAAGGGGGAAATCCTTTAGGACCGAGATGAGAAAAACATTTTTCACGCAGAGTGGTGAATTTTTCACGCAGAGTGGTGAATCTCTGGAACTCTCTGCTACAGTAGGTAGTTGAGGCCAGTTCATTGGCTATATTGAAGAGTTAGATGTGGCCCTTGTGGGTAAAGGGATCAGGGGGTATGGAGAGAAGGCAGGTACGGGATACTGAGTTGGATGATCAGCCATGATCATATTGAATGGCGGTGCAGGCTCGAAGGGCCGAATGGCCTACTCCTGCACCTATTTTCTATGTTTCTATACCGATGTCTTGTAAAAGTTGTTTTGATGAGTTGTTTGTTGTTGGTCTTTTCCTCAAATGTTGACATTCCGATGTTCATTTAGCCTCAAGCTCCTTGAATCATCACAGAACCAATGGTACAATTAGATTGAAGGCAGATAGACACAAAATGCTGAAGTGACTAAACGAGTCTGGCAGCTTCTCTAGAGAACACAGAACGGTACAAGGTGCTGGAGATATGGGAGAGATGGAGGGAGGGAGGATGGGGAGAGGTAAAGGGAGAGAGAAAGAATGAGGGAAAGGGAGAGAGGAGAGAGCAAGACGAAGAGAGAGAGGGCGAGAGAGGATGGGAGAGGGAGGGAGAATGAGAGCAAGAGGGAGGGAGAGAGTGAGAGAGAGGGAGAGACAGTGGGAAAATGCTGGAGTAATTCAGCGGGACAGGCAGCAAACTGGAGAGAAGGAATGGGTGATGTTTCGGGTTGAGACACTTCTTCAGACTGATGTCAGGGTACATCGATAAGGAAGTGTAAGATGTGAAAACAGGACAATGGGAATGAGGGTGAAGGAAAATGTAGAATAGATCAAATGTGTAAATGTGAAATACTGTAAATGTGGTCTTATACAACTGTAACATGACCTGCGTGGGTTTTCTCTTGGTGCTCTGGTTTCCTCCCACTTTTGAAAAGACATACATGTTTGTAGTTTAATTGGCTTCTGTAAATTGTCCCTAGTGTGTGGGATACTGTTAGTGTACAGGGATCACTGGTCAGTACAGACACGCTGGGCCAGAGGGCTCGTTTCCACACTGTATCTATAAACTAAACATCTCTGGCTAAAGAAATTCCTCCTCATCGCCATTCTAAAGGTACGTGATCCTAGACTTTCCCACTGGGCTCCAGAAGTGTGGAGGTCATGTTACAGTTGTACAAGAATTGGTGAGGCCGCATTTAGAGAATTGTGTTCAGTTATGGTCACCCTGCTGTGGAAAACATGTTGAAAAGCTGGAAAGGGTGCAGAGAAGATTTACGAGGATGTTGCCAGGACTCGAGGGGCCTGAGCTACAGGGAGTCGTTGAGCAGGCTAGGGCTCTATTCCTTGTAGTGCAGGAGAATGAGGGGGGATATTATAGGGGTGTATAAAATCATAAGAATAAATCGGATAGACACAGAGTTTCTTGCCCAGAGTAGGGGACTCGAGAACCAGACATAAGTTTTAGGTGAGGGGGGGGGGGGGGGGGGGGGTAAATGTAATAAAAACAACTGCAATAGAAAAGACTGCAACAAGTAGTAAACACTCCCCAGTCCATCATCGGCTCTGACCTTTCTTCCATCGAGGGGATTTATTGCAGTTGCTGCCTCAAAAAGGCTGGCAGTATCATCAAAGACCCACACCATCCTGGCCACACACTCATCTCCCCGCTACCTTCAGGTAGAAGATACAGAAGCCTGAAGACTGCAACAACCAGGTTCAGGAATAGCTACTTCCCCACAGCCATCAGGCTATTAAACTTGGCTCGGACAAACCTCTGATTATTAATAACCCATTATCTGTTATTTGCACTTGATCAGTTTATTTATTCATGTGTGTATATATTTATACAATGGTATACGGACACATTTATCTGTTTTGTAGTAAATGCCTACTATGTTCTGTGTGCTGAAGCAAAGCAAGAATTTCATTGTCCTATACAGGGACACATGACAATAAACTCACTTGAACTTGAACTTGAACCTGAGGGGTAATTTTTCACCCTGGTGGCGGGTGGATGCAACTAGCTGCCGGATAAACGATTGCAACGTCACTTTGTGTCTATCTGCCTTCAATCTAATTGTCCCATTGGTTCTGTGATGATACAAGGAACTTGAGGCTGAAAGAAAATCAGAATGTCACCTCACCGGTCTTGAAACATTTGAGGAAACGACCAATAACTAACAACTCATAAAAACAACTTTTACAAGACATCTGTATTCGGCGAGTGAAGATCGTAAGATCATTAGGAGCAGAAATAGGCCATTCGGCCCATCAATGCTCCCCCGCCAATCAATCATGGCTCTCCTATCTCTCCCTCTCAACCCCATTCTTCTGCCTGACACGTGTACCAATCAAGAATCTAGCTATCTCTACCTTAAAAATATCCATTGTCTTGGCAATGTTTATACCACTGGGGTGTAAGATGAGGAGAGGATGTTTCCACCAGTGGGAGAGTCTTGGACCAGAGGTCATAGCCTCAGAATAAAAGGACATTATTTTAGGAAGGAGATGAGGAGGAATGTCTTAGGCCAGAGCCTGGTGAATCTGTGGAATTGTTTGTTAGGGGTTTTGGGGAGAAGGCAGGAGAATTGGGTTGAGAGGGAAAGATAGATCAGCCATGATCGAATGGCGGACTAGATGGGCCGAATGGTCTAATTCTGCTCCTTGTACCTATGAAAGTGGGATCACAGGTAGCCAAGGGCGTTGAAGAGCAGAAGGATCTAGGAGTGCAGGTACATAGTTCCCTGAAAATTGTGTCACGGGTAAACAGTTTGTGAAACGTTGCAATCGTTTATCCGGCAGCGAGTTGCACCCACCCACCACCAGGGTGAAAACATTACCCCTCAGGTTCAAGTTCAAGTGAGTTTATTGTCATGCCTTGATAGGACAATGAAATTCTTGCTTTGCTTCAGCACACAGAACACAGTAGGCAAAACAGATCAGTGTGTCCATATACCATAATATAAACATATAAACACATGCATAAATAAACTGATCAAGTGCAAATAACAGATAATGGGTTATTAATGTTCAGAGGTTTGTCCAAGCCAGGTTTAATAGCCTGATGGCTGTGGGGAAGTAACTATTCCTGGTCAGTGCAGTCTTCAGGCTCCTGTACCTTTAACCTGAAGGTAGCAGGGAGATGAGTGTGTGGCCAGGATGGTGTGGGTCCTTGATGTTACTGCCAGCCTTTTTGAGGCAGCGACTGCGATAAATCCCCTCGATGGAAGGGAGGTCAGAGCCGATGATGGACTGCGCAGTGTTTACTACTTTTTGTAGTCTTTTCTATTGCAGTTGTTTCTATTAGATTTTACCCCCCCTCACCTTAAACTTATGTCTGGTTCTCGAGTCCCCTACTCTGGGCAAGAGACTCTGTGTAACTAACCGATCTATTCCTCTCATGATTTTATACACCTCTAGAAAATCATCCTCATCCTCCTGCGCTCCAAGCCTGTACAACATGTGCCTGTAGCTCAGACCCTCCAGTCCTGGCGAAATCCTCGTTAATCTTCTCTGCACCCTTTCCAGCTTGACAACATCTTTCCTATAACACGGTGCCCAGAACTGAACACAGAACTTTAAATGCGGTCCCACCAGCGTCTTACTGTATATGCGTGTGAAGGGATAGAGGGATAGGGGGGGGGGGGGGGGGGGGGGGGGGGGGGGGGGGGGGGGGGGGGGGGGAGAGACAGAGAAAGCGGTAGAGGGGGGAGGGAAGAAAATAGATCACTCTGCCCGGATGAGAACTAGTGTGTGAACGGGTGATCGCTAGTCGGCGTGGACTCGGGGGGCCGAAGGGCCTGTTTCTGCGCTGTATCTCTAAACTAAACCCCCTCTCTCTCATCTCTCTCTCTCTGTCACCCCTCTCCACTCTTTCTCTTTTCTCTTCCACCGCTCTCTTTCCCCTCTCGCTTTCCTCTCTCTATCTGTCTCTTCCTCCATCCTCTCCCGTCTCCTTTCGCTCTCTCCCTCTCTCTCTCTCTTCCCCTCTCCCTACCACCCTTTTCCTCTTATTCACTCTTCCCTCTCCCTCATCTCCCCCTCTCTTTCCCCGCTCCCATCCCGTCTTTATCTCCCATCCTTCATCTCCCCCACTCCATCTTTCTCTCCCCTCACTCCCCCCTATCTCTCCCCCGCCAATTTCTCCCCACCTCCCTCCTCTGTCTCTCTTCCTCTCCTCGCCCCTCTCTTTTTGTCTCTCCCTCTCCCAACTCTCTCTCTCTCTCCCCTTCCACATGGGAACTGCATACCCGTAACACCGGTTTGCCAAACCAGTCGCTGATGAAGGGAGAGACAGCTGTGTTGAGGGAGAGACAGCCCCGGTCAGACTCTCCCTCTGACCTACTCCCGCGTATGTAAACACTTCACTCGCCTCTTCCTCCCTCTCCCACTCACTCCGTCACCCTCCCTCCATCACTCCCTCTTTCCTCTCTCTATCAGTCTCTCTCCTCCATCCCTTCCTCTCTCTCTCCCTTCTATCTCTCTCCCCCCACTTCTCTCTCCACCTCTCTCTCTCTCTCTCCTCTCCCATCTTTCTCCCCCCCCCCCCCTCCCTCCTCTCTCTCTCTCTCTCTCTCTCTCTCTCTCTCTCTCTCTCTCTCTCTCTCTCTCTCTCTCTCTCTCTCTCTCTCTCTCTCTCTCTCTCTCCTCTCCTCTCTCTCCATCCTCTCCTCTCCCCTCCCCTCCTCTCCGCTCTCTCTTTCTCTCCCCCTTCTCTGTCCCTTTCACTCTCTCCCCCTTTTCTCCATCCCCATCTTCCCTCTTCTCTCTCTCTCCCCCTCTCTCTCCCACCTCTCTCCCCCCTCTCCACCCTCTGTCCCCCTCACTCTCCCCCTCCCCTCTCCCTCCCTCTCTCTCTCCCCCCTCATCAGAGATAGCCTCTCTCTCCTCTCTCTCCCCCCTCTCAAACTGCATCTTTCTACATCCTCTGATCTCTTTCGCCCTCTCTCTGCACAGAAACATAGACAACAGGTGCAGGCGTAGAGCCCCTTCCGCCCCTCCAGCCTGCACCCTTCCCCCTTCAACCCGTCCCCCCCCCTCCCTCCCCCTCCCCCCCCCCCCCCCTCCCCCTCCTCCTTCCTCTCCCCTCCCTCCCTCCCTTCCCCCCTCCCCCTCCCCCCTCCTTCCTTCCCTCCCTCCCTCCCTCCCTTCCCCCCCTCCTCCTCCCTCCCTCCCCTCTCTCTCTCCCCCCCCCACCCCTCTGCAGCCTGGGACCCGTGCAGCATTCCTGGGATTCACACCTTCCCGCTCTGCTGGATCTGATCTGGAACGCTGGGATTCGGTGGCTGTGACAACTCCCCGGGAGAGAGGGAGGGGGAGCGAGGGGGGGAGGGGGGAGAGAGGGAGAGAGGGAGGGAGAGGGAAAGAGGGTGGTGGGGGAGGAGGGTGAAGGGAGAGAGGGAAGGTGGGAGAGGGAGAGCTGTCTATATTTTCTTGGTTTCTTCCCGGCTGTTATCAGGCAACGGAACCGTCCTCTCACCAACGAGAGAGCGGACCTGACCTCCCATGGACCCCCGTTGGAGACCCTGGAACTATCTTTAATCGGACTTTACCAGACTTTATCTAGCACTAAATAGTTCTCTTTACCCTGTATCTGTGCACTGTGCCTGGCTAGATTGTAATCATGCACAATCTTCCCGCTGGCTGGATACCCAGCAACACGAATGCTGTTCACCTCAGTACACGTTAATTATTCAATTATTCAAGATTGCAAATGTTCAGGGAGGAACTGCAGGTGCAGTTTAAATATCACGATCTTAGCCATAGGTGTTTATCTACTGTTTACTGATTCATAGTTTTTCCAGGAAATAATTGTATTCTAAATTTAACAGCTGGTTCAACCCTTTGGCACGTTGGCACGTTCTGTCACGTTGGCCTTCATGTGTCAGGGAGTGTTATACAGGAGAGGGATCCAGGTACACACTCCCTTCCCCTCCATCATAGAAACATAGAAAATAGGTGCAGGAGTAGGCCATTCGGCCTTTCGAGCCTGCACCGCCATTCAATATGATCATGGCTGATCATCCAACTCAGTATCCTGTACCTGCCTTCTCTCCATACCCCCTGATCCCTTTGGCCACATCTAACTCCCTCTTAAATATAGCCAATTAACTGACCTCAACTACCTTCTGTGGCAGAGAGTTCCAGAGATTCACCACTCTCCATGTGAAAAATGTTTTTCTCATCTCGGTCCTAAAAGATTTTCCCCTTATCCTTAAACTGTGACCCCTTGTCCTGGACTTCCCCTACATTGGGAACAATCTTCCTGCACCTAGCCTGTCCAACCCCTTAAGAATTTTGTAAGTTTTTATAAGATCCCCCCTCAATCTTCTAAATTCTAGCGAACACAAGCCAAATCTATCCAGTCTTTCTTCATATGAAAGTCTTGACATCCCAGGAATCAGTCTGGTGAACCTTCTCTGTACTCTCTCTGTGGCAAGAATGTCCTTCCTCAGAATAGACCAAAACTGTACGCAATACTTCAGGTGTGGTCTCAGCAAGACCCTGTACAACTGCAGTAGAACCTTCCTGCTCCTATACTCAAATCCTTTAGCTATGAATGCTAACATACCATTCGCTTTCTTCACTGCCTGCTGCACCTGCATGCCTACTTTCAATGACTGGTGTACCATGACACCCAGGTCTCGTTGCATCCTTCCACATTCCCTCCATCAATCTCCCCACTTCAATTGACCCTCTCTCCCTCCCTCCCTCTCTCCCTCCCCCTCTCTTCTCTCTCTCCCCCCCACTACTTTTCCCCCCCCTCTCTCTCTCTCTCTCTCTCTCTCTCTCTCTCTCTCTCTCTCTCCTTCTCCCCCCTCTCTCTCCCTTTCTCCCTCACTCTTTCCCCTGCCCCCACCCTCCGTCCGCACATCCCACTCTCCCTCCCTGCCTCCATCTGACTCTCTCCCACTCTCTCTCCATCTCCCTCCATCCCCCTGCCTCCATCCCTCCATCCCCCCCCTCCATCTCACCCATTCTCACCCTCCCTCTCTCTCTCCCACGCTCCCTAATACCAACTTTATAGAGGGAGTACAGAGATGGTTCACCAGACTGATTCCTGGGATGGCAGAACTTTCATATGAAGAAAGACTGGATAGACTCGGCTCGTACTCGCTAGAATTTAGAAGATTGGGGGGGGATCTTATAGAAACTTACAAAATTCTTAAGGGGTTGGACAGGCTAGATGCAGGACGATTGTTCCCGATGTTGGGGAAGTCCAGGACAAGGGGTCACAGTTTAAGGATAAAGCCGAGGATGAGAAAAACATTTTTCACACAGAGTGGTGAATCTCTGGAATTCTCTGCCGCAGAAGATAGTTGAGGCCAGTTCATTGGCTATATTTAAGAGGGAGTTAGATGTGGTCCTTGTGGCTAAAGGGATCAGGAGGTATGGAGAGAAGGCAGGTACAGGATACTGAGTTGGATGATCAGCCATGATCATATTGAATGGCGGTGCAGGCTCGAAGGGCCGAATGGCCTACTCCTGCACCTATTGTCTATGTTTATGTCTCCAGCCCTCCCCGTCTCTGTAACCCCCTCCCTCCCTCCCACCACCTCTCCTTTCTCCCTCCCTCCCTCGACACATCTTCACTTTCACACATAATTCCCTGACCGATTAAAGCTGTTATTCTTTTGCTAACTGCGTGATAATTCACCCGAAACCAAGCAACATAACAAGTTGGACACAAACCAATATCTGCTCAGGTCATCTCAAAGTAGAGCAGCGTGGAATGCCTCACGGGACTATCTCTCTCTCCCCCTCCCTCCTTGCTCTTGCTCTCACTCTCCTCCCCCTCTCTCTCTCTCTCTCTCTCTCCTCCCCTCTCTCTCTCTCTCTCCCTCTCTCTACCCCTCCCACTCTCTCTCAGAGGTTATGCAGAGCAGGCAGAAGAATGGGGTTCGGAGGGTGAGATAGATCAGCCAATGGCGTAGCCTTAATGGGCCGAATGGCCTAATCCTGATCCTATCACATGAATCCTCTCTCCCCTCTCCCGCTCCCTCTCTTCCTCTCCCCCTCACCTCTCTCTCTCTGCCTTCCTCTCTCCCGCTCTATTTCCCTCTCTCATCCTCTCTTTCCCCCTCTCTCTCTCTTCCTCCCGCTCTCTCCCTCCCTTCCCCTCTCTTTATCTCCCCTCTCTCTCTCCCTCTCTCTCTCTCTCTCTCCACCCCTCTCTCTCTTTCTCCCTCTGCCTTCCTCCATCTCTGTCTCCCTGTCTTCCGTCTCTCTCTCTCCCTCACCCTCTTTCTCTCTCTCTCTCCACCCTCTCTCTTTCTCCCTTTACCTTCCTCCCTCTCTCTCCCCCTCTCCCTCTCCCTCTCCCTCACCCTCTCTCTTCCTCCCTTTCTCTGTCTCTTCCACTCTCAACGATGTTAACACCAAAGATCTTATAGCAGAGCTCTGCTCTAAGATCTTTGGTTACCACGACTAGTGAGTGTGAGCTATAGGAAGAGGTTGAGTAGGATCTATTCCTTGGAGCACAGGAGGATGAGGATCTTATACAAGATGATGAGGGAATCAGTGACTGGAGGACAAAGGTTCAAGTTGAAGGGGAAATGATTGAATAGGTATCTGAGGGGTAACATTTTCACTCAGGGCGGTGGGTGCATGAAACAAGCTGCAAGATGAGACAGTTGAGGCTGGGACTATCCCAACATTTAAGAAACATTTAGACAGGAACAGTGGCAGGACAGATTTGGAGGATATGGACCACACGGCAAGTGCGACTAGTAGCTAGAACATTGTTGGCAAGTTGGGCCGAAGGGCCTGTTTCCACATTGCATCACTCTCTGACTATGACTCTCCCTCCCTCCCTCTTTCCGCTCGCGCTCCCCCTCTCCTCTCCCTCACCCACCCTCTCTCCCCTTTCTCTCTCTTTCTATCTCCCCCTCTCTCACCTCTCCCTCTCTCTCTCTCTCCTCCTCCTCCCTCTCTCCCTCTCCCTCTCTCTCTCTCCTCCATCGCTCCCTCTCTCCCTCTCCCTCTCTCCCTCCATCGCCCCCTATCCCCTCCTCTCTCTCTCTCTTTCCCTCTCTCTATCCCTCCCTCCCTCTCTCTTCCCTCTCTATCCCTCTCCCTTCCCCCTGTCCCTCTCTCTCTCTCTCTCTCTCTCTCTCTCTCTCTCTCCCTCTCTCTCTCTCCCAGGGTAGACAGAAGGGGGAGGGGAGGGAGGGAGTGTGAGGAAAGGAGAGAGAGGGATGGAGGGAGGGAAGGAGAGAGGGTTGGTGGGAGACAGGGAGGGAGAGAATGTGTGTAGGGGAGAGGGGCATTGCGAGAGGAGGAGAGAGAAATGAGGGTGGGAGGAAGGGAAAGGGCAGAGGGGAGAAAGAGGGTGGGAGGGAGGAAGGGAGGGAGGGGGAGAGGGAGGGAGGGAGATCAGATATATTTGAGGATACAGTGGGAAAATAGTGTGGGAATTGCAGGAGCCCTGACTGATATTTAAGTCACAGAATCACACAGTGTGGAAACAGGCCCTTCGGCCCAACTTGCCCACACCGGCCAACATGCCCCATCTACACTCGTCCCACCTGCCTGCGTTTGGCCCTTATCCCTCCAAACCTGTTCTATCCATGTACCTGTCCAAATGTTTCTTAAACGTTGCGATCGTTCCTGCCTCAACTGCCTCCTCTGGCAGCTTGTTGCACACACCCACAACTCTCTGTGAAATAGTTACCCCTCAGGTTCCTATTAAATCTTTCCCCCCTTTCCTTGAAACCAATGTCATAAAACATATATTCATTGTAGATACATAGACAATGGGTGCAGGAGTAGGCCATTCATCCCTTCAAACCAGTTCCGCCATTCATTGTGATCATGGCTGATCATCCACAATCAGTACCCCGTTCCTGCCTTCTCCCCATATCCCTTGATTCTGCTAGCCCTAAGAGCCCTATAACCATATAACCATATAACAATTACAGCACGGAAACAGGCCATCTCGACCCTTCTAGTCCGTGCCGAACACGTATTCTCCCCTAGTTCCATATACCTGCGCTCAGACCATACCCCCTCCATTCCTTTCCCGTCCATATAACTATCCAATTTATTTTTAAATGATAAAAACGAACCTGCCTCCACCACCTTCACTGGAAGATCATTCCACACAGCTACCACTCTCTGAGTAAAGAAGTTCCCCCTCATGTTACCCCTAAACTTCAGTCCCTTAATTCTCAAGTCATGTCCCCTTGTTTGAATCTTCCCTACTCTCAGTGGGAAAAGCTTATCCACGTCAACTCTGTCTATCCCTCTCATCATTTTAAAGACCTCTATCAAGTCCCCCCTTAACCTTCTGCGCTCCAAAGAATAAAGCCCTAACTTGTTCAACCTTTCTCTGTAACTTAGAAAACGAATGGCATGTTGGCATTCATAACGAGCAGGTTTAAGTACAGTAGAGGTTCTTCTGTAGTTGTACAGGACCCTGGTGTGGTCACATCTGGAGTATTGTGTACAGTTTTGGTCACCTAATTTGAGGAAGGGCATTCTTGCTGTCTAACTCTCTCTTGATCCAGAGAATTGGCGTCCACTGCCTTCTCAGGCAGAGAATTACACAGATTCACAACTCTCTGGTTGGAAAGGTTTTTCCTCATCTCCGTTCTAAATGGCCTACCCCTTATTCTTAAGCTGTCATGCCTGGTTCTGGGCTCCCCCAATACCAGGAACATGTTTCCTGCATCTAGCGTGTCCAATCCCTTAATAATTTTATAATAATAATCTTCAATATGATATCCTCTCATCCTTCTAAATTCCAATGAATACAAGCCCAGTCTTTCCAATTGTTCCCCACATGACAGTCCCGACATCCCAGGGATTAACCTGGTGAACCTACGCTGCACTGTCTCAATAGCAAGAATGCCCTTCCTCAAATTAGGAGACCAAAACTGTACACAATACTCCAGATGTGATCACACCAGGGTCCTGTACAACTACAGAAAAACCTCTACTGTACTTAAACTTGCTCATTATGAATGCCAACATGCCATTAGTTTTCTTCACTGCCTGCTGTACCCGCATGCTTACTTTCAGTGACTGGTGTACAAGGACACCCAGGTCTCGTTGCAACTCCATCGACTCTTTTAAGTCAAGACTAAAGACTTATCAATACTCCCAAGCCTTTCCTGACGTCCTCTGAGTGAGGGCTACAGGGCGACAGATGGTGCAATGGGCTAAGTGTTCGGCTGGCAACCGGAAGGTAGCCGGTTAGAATCCCGCTTGGAGTGCATATTGTCGTTGTGTCCTTGGGCAAGACACTTCTCCCACCTTTGCCTGCGTGTGAATGTGTGTGAGTGATTGGTGGTGGTCGGAGGGGCCGTAGGCGCAGATTAGCAGCCACGCTTCCATCAGTCTGCCCCAGGGCAGCTGTGGCTACAGAAGTAGCTCACCACCACCGAGTGTGATTGAGGAGTGAATGAATAATGTGATGTAAAGCGCCTTGAGTATCTAGAAAGGCGCTATATAAATCCCACCCATTATTATTATTATTATATGTATGTAGTTTGTTTTGTTTTGCTATTCTTATAACAAATGTAAAGCAGAGTTGTTTTTTAAATGTGCTATATAAATAAATGTGACTTGACTTGACTAAATAATTGACTCCAGCATCTTTCTCACCACTGATGTCAGGCTAACTGGTCTATAATTCCCCGTTTTCTCTCTCACTCCTTTCTTGAAAAGTGGGATAACATTTGCTACCCTCCAATCCACAGGAACTGATCCTGAATCTTAAGAACATTGGAAAATTATCACCATAGCATCCACGATATCTGCAGACACGTCCTTGAGTACCCTGGGATGCAGACCATTGGGCCCTGGGGATTTATCAGCCTTCATTGCCATCAGTCTACCCAATACTATTGCTCGCCTAATGCAAATTTCTTTCATTTCATCTGTCTCCCTAGATCCTCTGTCCTCCAGTACATCTGGGAGATTGCTTGTGTCTTCCTTAGTGCAGACAGAACCAAAATACCTGTTGAACTCTTCTTCCATTTCCTTGTTACCCATAATAATCAAGGGACCCACATTTGTCTTTACTAATCTTTCTCTCTAAACATACCTAAATAAGCTTTTACTGTCCTTCTTTATATTCTTGGCCATCTTCCCCTCGCACTTCATCTTTTCAGCCCGTATTGCCCGTTTTGTCTTTCCTTCTGTTGACCTATGAACATTTCCCAATCTTCTGGCTTCCGGCTACTCTTTGCGGTATAACTATATAACAATTACAGCACGGAAACAGGCCATCTCGGCCCTACAAGTCTGTGCCGAACAAATTTTTTTTCCCCTTAGTCCCACCTGCCTGCACTCATGCCATAACCCTCCATTCCCTTCTCATCCATATGCCTATCGAATTTATTTTTAAATGATACCAATGAACCTGCCTCCACCACTTCCACTGGAAGCTCATTCCACACCGCTACCACTCTCTGAGTAAAGAAGTTCCCCCTCATATTACCCCTAAACTTCTGTCCCTTAATTCTGAAGTCATGTCCTCTTGTTTGAATCTTCCCTATTCTCAAAGGGAAAAGCTTGTCCTCATCAACTCTGTCTATCCCTCTCATCATTTTAAAGACCTCTATCAAGTCCCCCCTTAACCTTCTGCGCTCCAGAGAATAAAGACCTAACTTATTCAACCTATCTCTGTAACTTAGTTGCTGAAACCCAGGCAACATTCTAGTAAATCTCCTCTGTACTCTCTCTATTTTGTTGACATCCTTCCTATAATTGGGCGACCAAAATTGTACACCATACTCCAGATTTGGTCTCACCAATGCCTTGTACAATTTTAACATTACATCCCAGCTTCTATACTCAAATATTATAATTTTTTTCTTTTAGTTTTATTCTATCGCTAACTTCTCTTGTCAGCCACGGTTACCTCCTACTCCCCTTAGAATCTTTCTTCCTTTTTGGAATGAAATGTTCCTGCGTCTTCCGGATTATGCCCAGAAATTCCTGCCATTGCTGTTCCACCGTCATTCCTGTTAGGATCCCTTTCCAGTCTACCTTGGCCAGCTCCCCTTTCATGCCTTCATAGTCCCCTTTGTTCAACTGCATCACTGACACTTCCGATTTAACGTTCTCCTTCGCAAATTGCAGATTAAAACAAATCATATTATGATCACTACCTCCAAGCGGTTCCTTTACCTCGAGTTCTCTTATCATATCTGGTTCATTGGACGACACTAAATCCAGAATTGTCTTTTCTCTGGTCGGCTCCATTACAAACTGCTCTAAGAATCCATCTCGGAGGCACTCTACAAACTCTCTTTCTTGGGGTTCAGAACCTCTGATTCTCGATTCCCCTACGCTGGGGGTAAAAGATAACTCTGTCAGTGTATTTTTAGTTCTTTTAGTTTAATTTAATTTAGTTTGGAGATACAGAGTGAAAACTTCAGCCGACCGAGCCCACGTCAATCATCCATCGTACACTAGCACCATCTCACACACATGGGGGACAAATCACAGTTGATATCAAGCCAATTAATCCACAAACATGGAGTGTGGAGTGTGGGAGGAAACCTGAGCACCCGGAGAAAACCCACAGGGGTCATGGGGAGAACATGCAAACTCCGTGCAGACAGCACCCATAGCCAGGATTGAACTTGGGTCTCTGTTGCTGTAAGTTTAAAATGTTTAAACTGTAATCAGAATATGTTAAAAAATCTAATTGCTCCATGGCGAAAATGGAAACTGAGGGTGAGAGAGAAGGAGAGAGGGGGAGAGAGAGAAAGGAGGAGAGAGAGGAGGGGGAGAGAGAAGGGGAGAGTGGGCAGAGACATGGGGGGAGGGAGAGATGGGGAGAGGGAGTGAGAGAGGGGAGAGCAGGGGGGAGAGCAAGAGGGGGAGATGATGGGGAGAGAGCAAGAGCATGGAGAGGGGATCACAGAAGAAGGGTAATGAGAGAGAGAAAAGCAGAGGGGAGGTGGAACAAAGGGGGTGGAGGGAGAGAAGGAGAGGGGTAGAGAGACGCAGAGGAGGGACTGAAAGAAAATGAGAGGGGACGGAGGGGAGAGTGAGAGAGGAGGGGACATAGATGGAGGAAGGAGAGAGAGGGGGCTGAGATAAAATGGGGGGAGGGAGAGAAAAGAGGGGAGAGGGAGACAGCAGAGAGAGGTGAGGAAGAGAAAGGGAAAGGGGAGTGAGAGAGAAGAGAGAGACAAAAGAGGAGAGAGAGAGGGAGGGCGGGAGGGGGGATCGAGAGAGGGAGATTAGAGCAGGGATAGTTAGGAGGGGGAGAGAGAGACAAAGAAAGAGGAAGTGGGAGAGAGAGAGAGAGGGGAGTGGGTTCAGAGAGGAAGGGAGGGAGTGGGAAGGAAGATGTGTGTAGGAAAATGATAATGTACGGGGATCGCTGGTCGGCGCAGCCTCGGTGGGCTGAAGAGCCAGTTTACTCGCTGTATCTCCAAACTAAACTAAATTAATCTTTAGAATGGAAACGAGGAGGAATTTCTTATGTTAGGGAGTGGTAAATCTGAGGAATTCAATGCCACAGATTGCTGGAGGCCAAGTCATTTGGTATTGTTATGGCGGATATAAATAGATTCTTGATTTCTATTGTGTCTGGGGTTATGGGACGAAGGCAGTGGGGTTGAGGGGGATACAGATCATGCATGATTGAATGGTGCAGAAGATTCGATGGGCCGAATCTAACATCGGTAGTCTAACATCAGTACTGGGGAAACTGCTAGTCAGTTATTAAAGATGGGATAGCAGCACATTTGGAAAGTGGTGAAATCATTGGACAAAGTCAGCATGGATTTATGAAAGGTAAATCATGTCTGACGAATCTTATAGAATGTTTCGAGGATGTAACTAGTAGAGTGGATAAGGGAGGACCAGTGGATGTGTTATATCTGGACTTTCAGAAGGCTTTCGACAAGGTCCCACATAACAGATTAGTATACAAACTTAAAGCACACGGTATTGGGGGTTCAGTATTGATAGAGAACTGGCTGGCAGACAGGAAGCAAAGAGTAGGAGTAAACGGGTCACTTTCACAATGGCAGGCAGTTGCTAGTGGGATACAGCAAGGCTCAGTGCTGGGACCCCAGCTATTTACAATATATATTAATGATCTGGATGAGGGAATTGAATGCAACATCTCCAAGTTTGCGGATGACACGAAGCTGGGGGGCAGTGTTAGCTGTGTGGAGGATTCTTGGAGGCTGCAATGTGACTTGGATAGGCTGGGTGAGTGGGCAAATGCATGGCAGATGCAGCGTAATGTGGATAAATGTGAGGTTATCCACTTTGGAGGCAAAAACAGGAAAGTAGACTATTACCTGAATGGTGGCTGATTAGGAAAAGAGGAGATTTAACGAGACCTGGGTGTCATGGTACACCAGTCATTGAAAGTAGGCATGCAGGTGCAGCAGGCAGTGAAGAAAGCGAATGGTATGTTAGCATTCATAGCAAAAGGATTTGAGTCTAGGAGCAGGGAGGTTCTACTGCAGTTGTACAGGGTCTTGGTGAGACCACACCTGGAGTATTGCGTACAGTTTTGGTCTCCTAATCTGAGGAAATACATTCTTGCCATAGAAGGAGTACAGAGAAGGTTCACCAGACTGATTCCTGGGATGTCAGGACTTTCATATGAAGAAAGACTGGATAGACTCGGCTTGTACTCGCTAGAATTTAGAAGATTGAGGGGAGATCTTACAGAAACCTACAAAATTCTTAAGGGTTTAAGAGGGAACTGCAGATGCTGGAGAATCGAAGGTTACACAAAAAAGCTGGAGAAACTCAGCGGTTTGCAGCAGCATCTATGGAGCGAAGGAAATAGGCAACGTTTCGGGCCGAAACCCTTCTTCAGTCTGAAGTTACCCCTCAGATTCCTACTGAATTGTTCATCTTCCTCCTTGCCTTAAACTTCTGTCGTCCGGTCCTTGATTCCCCTTCTCTGGGCACGAGACTCTTTGCTCTCTTTTGCCCTTGTGATTTTATACACCTCTATCAGATCTCCCCATCACCCTCCTGCACTCTATACCCAGCCGACTCAACCAGTCCCTGGAGATCACGCCCCTCCATCCTGGCAACCTGCTCGTAAATCTTCTTTGCGCCTCTACCAGCCTGTGTAGTTTGGAGACGAAGAGAGGTGACGTGACAGAAGAAAAAAGCATCTGAGAACGCCCAATTAATGCCATTAGGTATTTCACCTGGCCACATCTGACAGGTATTACAAGTTTGTTACAGCGTAGGTGGAAAGAATCTTGTAATCTCCACCCTTCCACTGAATGCTTAAACCATTAATTAACAATTCTGGGATGTCAGGACTTTCATATGAAGAAAGACTGGTTAGACTCGGATTGTACACGCTAGAATTTAAGAGATTGAGGGAGGATCTTATTGAAACATACAAAATTCATAAGGGGTTGGACAGGCTAGATGCAGGAAGATTGTTCCCGATGTTGGGGAAGTCCAGGACAAGGGGTCACAGCTTAAGGATAGAGGTTGAAATCCTTTAGGACCGAGATGAGAAAAACATTTTTCACACAGAGAGTGGTGAATCTCTGGAACTCTCTGCCACAGAAGGTAGTTGAGGCCAGTTCATTGGCTATATTTAAGAGGGAGTTAGATGTGGCCTTTGTGGCTAGAGGGATCAGGGGGTATGGAGAGAAGGCAGGTAAGGGATACTGAGTTGGATGATCAGCCATGATCGTATTGAAAGGCGGTGCAGGCTCGAAGGGCCGAATGGCCTACTCCTGCACCTATTTTCTATGTTTCTATGTTTCTAACACACACACACGCACACACACATGTGCACACACATGCGCACACACACACACGCACACACACACACACACACACACGCGCGTTTGCGCACACACACGCACACGCACACACACACACACATGCACACACACATGCAGGCACACACACACGCACACGCATGCACACACCCGCACTCTGGGTGAAAAATAATCATAAATGACCTCCCCTTTATTCTAAGACTGTGGCCCCTAGTTCTGGACTCCCCCAACATTGGGAACATTTTTCCTGCATCTAGCTTGTCCAGTCCTTTTATATGTTTCTATAAGATTCCCCCTCATCCAGGGTAAGGCGGGAGAATGACAGCCAGAGCAGTGTACTGTTCTGGATGTCAGATGTGGGAGGTCATGGTGTCGGATGGCCCTCCGGACGTCCACATCTGCACCAGGTGCAGCGAGATGGGGCTCCTAAGGGACCGTATTAGGAGCCTGGAGCAGCAGCTCGATGACCTCGCTCTGATCAGGGAGAGTGAGGAGGTCATAGAGGGGAGTTATAGGGAGGTGGCCACTCCAAAACCACGGGAGAGAGACATGTGGGTCACGTTAATGAAGGGCAAGGGGCAGAGGCAGGAACGAGTGAGTACTCAAATGTCGGTACACCTCGCAAATAAGTACTCCTGCTTGAGTACGGATGGGGGTGACAGCCTACCCGGGGGTAGCGACAGCGGACGGGCCTCCAGCACAGAGACCAGCCCTGTTGCTCCTGAAGGCAGGGACAAAAAGAAGGCAATAGTAATTGGGAACTCTATTGTTAGGGGGTCGGATAGGTGATTCTGTGGATGCAGTCGGGAGACCAGGATGGTGGTCTGCCTCCCTGGTGCCAAGGTCTCGGACGTGTCTCA